>NW_028233997.1:1557500-1562500 GCF_037954325.1 Fistularia commersonii
AAGTAGACCACACTCCAGACTTAATTGAGTCACTAGCATTAGATGTAATTAAACAATTGGGAAATAAAAGAGCCCAGCTAGGCAGTCCAAAACCCGGTGGAGATAGACAGAACGTAAGGGGCTGGGAGCGGCGCCGTAAGGAAAAAAACACAAAATATCATGTACACCAACATATGTTCACGCGCGAACGGGGAACTCCCCGCATGGGTTTTGGGTCTGATAAATGCACGCATCCCCGCCAGGGTCAGCGCTCGGCGGCATGTATTAGCTCTAGAATTGCCACAGTTGTCCAAGTAACGTGAGGAGCAATCAAAGGAACCATAACTGATTTAATGAGCCAGTCGCAGTTTCACTGTACCAGCCGTGTGTACTTAGACTTGCATGGCTTAATCTTTGAGACAAGCATATGCTACTGGCAGGATCAACCAGGTAGGATCGCTCTCGGAGCCTGAGGGCTCCTGTGCGGCGGCGGCGGCCTTCTCTTCGCATACCTCCTGCCGCGGCTCGGCTCCTCTCCACTTCGCTCCGCCCCTACCCGCGCGCGGAAGGCTCCGGCAGCCACCTCCGCCGCAGCCGACCCCCTGACCTTGCTTCTCTCTCGCTGGGGTTCGAGAAATTGCGCGTTTGTCGGAAACGCCGCCGCAGCCGTGATCCGTGGGAGCACGCCCAGGAGTGACGGGGCGTCTCGGTCTCACCGCCAACGAGTCGCGCCCGGGGGCAGCCTGCCCCCCGGACGGTCGGGGCGGACCCGCGAGAGCGGAGGAGCCGTCCACCCACTCCATGGAGTACCAGGACTAGTTCGGCCCTGCGTTCACCCCCCGAGGAGTACCAGGGCCCAGAGCGGAATACATGGATGTTATCGCCCTGTTACCGAATTATATCGATACCGATGTGCTTTTCACCTCATTGCTGAGTGGATTTATAAACAGGAACACCGAAACAGCTCCTTTCAGCTTCACGGCAGAAACGCCCCTGGTAATCCATGGAGTACCAGGGGAAAGCCTGTAAAATAAGCCCATACACACTTCTAACATGGCCTTTATCACCCTGTTACTGCATTACGATGACACCCATTTGCTTTAGATCTCAGTGTCTGCCAACGTACGGAAAAAGCGGGGGGGCATTAAGGGGGGGAGAGAGAGAGACATGGAGATTTTCTCAGCCTCTCATTCTTTTTTTTTTTTTTTTTTTAATTGAACATAAATAGTACACACAAATGTACAAATAAACATGGCAAGGTAGAACTGAATGTCAATGAAACAACCAGGCATGAGGAAGCAAAGGACATCAGGACATTCGTTCTGTATGTAATCAGAAGTTAGTAGTGTTAACGGTTTGTGAGAAATTTACATTGCTAGACAAAAAAAGAAATTAAAAGGAAATAATTAAATAAATAGATAGACAAATGAAATTAAAACCAAAAAAAAAAAATGCAAGGGGAATACAACATGTAATTAAGTTGGCGATTCACAAGGAATCTCAAACATCGAACTGTATATTTTTTGTTGTTTATATATAAACATATATAAACAAACATATATTGTTTGTTGTTGTTTATTTTTGGGATATATTGAGGAATATTTGTTGGAAAGGAATCACAATCTCTTTTTGACAATGTCGAAGTGTATAGGTGGCTATAGAATTTAAAGTTTTCATTGGAAATTATAGCCTCATCTGTAATTTCCTTGTTAAGACGGGCTTCCGCTTTGCTCCGCTCCTCCTCTCCTCCGCTCTTCCGCTCCGGGCCCTGGAACTCCCGATCCGCGGGACTTTGGTGAATTCCGGGCCAGTTTTTTGCTCTTCTGCTCTCCTTCCCTCCTCCGCTTCTTCGCTCCCCCGCTTTGGACCCTGGAACTCTTGAACAGGGCCGGGCTTCTGCCCTCCGCCTCTCCTCTGCTCATCCGCTCCAGGCCCTGGCACTCCCTGTGATCCAGTCATTCGCATGTGCGTGCCCGGAGGTCCGGGAGCTCCACTCAAATGTCCGGGGGGGATAAGGGTAAGGGGTCCATCCCCCCCCCCCCCCCCCCCCCCGCCGCCTCTGAGAAGAGAAAGATCTTCTCCGCTCCTCTGCTCCTCCGCTCCTCCGCTGCAGAACCAGGTACTACCGATCCGCCGGACTCAGGCGAATTGCGGACAGGGCTTTTGCCGTCCTCCGCTCCACCGCTCCTCCGCTCCTCCGCTCCTCCGCTCCTCCGCTCCTCCGCTCCTCCGCTCCTCCGCTCCTCCGCTCCTCCGTTTCGGGCCCTGGAACTCCCGAACCGCTGGACACAAGCGAAAAACGGTCCGGGCTTCTGCTCTCCTCCGCTCCTCACCTCTTCCGCTCAAGGCCCTGGTACTCCCTGTCCGCGGGAACCCCCCCCAACCCACCAAAACAAACTCTCAAACACAAATAAACACACGCACACACACACACACACACACCCACACACACACACACACACACACACACACATACACACACACAAACACACAAACACACACAGACACACCTGAACTCATCATAGCTGTGCTAATAGCATTGGCCGAAACGTATCCACAACCAAACCAGCATTAGCTCATCCACTCATTCACATATGTGTGTGCCCAGAGGTCCGGGAGCTCCAGTCATAAGTCCGGGTGATCTATGTCCGGAGAAGGCTCACATTAGCCGGTCTAAGGGGTCCTGCTGCCCCCCAGCTTCCCGGCCTTTGAGAAGAGACACATAACTCCGCTCTTCCGCTTCTCCGCTATGGGCCCTGGTACTCCCGATCCTCCGAACTCAGGTGAATTGCGTGACGTGCTTCTGCTCTCCTATAAGCCCCTACACACTTCGAACACGGCTGTTATCACCCTGTTACTGCATTTCAATGACACCCATTTGCTTTCGATCTCAGTGTCTGCCACCGTACGGAAAAAGCGGGTGGGGTGGGGGGGCATAAGCGCATTCGTTCTGTAAGTAATCAGAAGTTAATAGTGTTAACGGTTTGCGAGAAATTTTTAATGCTAGACAAAAAAAGAAAATTAAAAGGATATAATTAAATAAATAGATAGAAAAATAAAATTAAAAACGAAAAAAAAAAATGTGAGGGGAATATAACATGTAATTAAGTTGGCGGTTCACAAGGAATCTCAGACATCAAACTGTTTTTAATTGAACATAAATAGTACACCCAAATATACAAATGTACAAATAAACATAGCAAGGTAGAACTGAATGTCAATGAAACAACCAGGGATGAGGAAGCAACGGACATGAGGACATTTGTTCTGTATGTAATGAGAAGTTAATAGTGTTACAGGTTTGTGAGAAATTTACAGTGCGAGACACAAAAAGAAATTAAAAGGAAGTAATTAAATCAATAGATAGACAAATAAGAAATTGAAACGAAAAAAAAAATAAAATTGCAAGGGGAATGTAACATGTAATTAAGTTGTTTTTTTTTGTTTTTTTTTCCAAAAAAAAAGGAACCTCAGACATGGGTAACTATAGTTTTTAGTTTTTGGATTTTTCCATAAGTTTTAAGGATTTTTTTTTTTTTTCTATAATTCAAAATCGTTTATGAAGACATTAAAATTTGGGGAGCATTTTTGCATTCTGTTCTTGTGAATGAAGAACTTGGCCAGGCCTAAAAGAACATTGACACAGAGTTCATCTGTTATGTTGCTTATAAGTAAACAGAATGTTATATCATCTTTTGAGAAGGAAACTGGTGACGATGGAATGAGAAGGAGAAAAAATATATGGTCAGTGGTTTCAATGTTGTCTTCACAAAATGTACAAATATTATCTTCAAAATTAAAGCGTACCCTCGATAATTCCTTAGATGGGTAGATGTCAGTCATAATTTTGAAGTGGGTCTCTTTTGCCTTGGGGGTATGGGTAGAGTCAGATACATAGTTCGCAGCGTGGCAATCGATTCCTCATCAAATTTATTTAAAATATCCTTTTTTTTTTTTTTGACGTCCAGGGAATAAGTTTCCTGTGAAACATTTCCTAATAAAGGAGTTGCTGCGCTTTCTGTCCACAATTGAGATTCCCTGGAGTGATAGTCGGGGTAACTGTGGTTGTACGGTTCGGTGCGTCATTATATTTTTGGTCAGGAATACAAATTGTCGAGGCAGTGCGTTTCGTAACTTTAGCAACTCTAATATGGGAGGCTTGAATCTGTGTGTAGTACAGAACTGCTCATTGTCTAGAGGACTGCCAGTGTCATCCATCAAGTCAATTATTGACCATATACCTTTCTCAAAGCATTCCTTGTAAAACAGAGGTTTGTTGCCATGCAGTACATATCGATTGTTCCAAACTATTATACTGTGTGGTGAGAAATTGTGTACATATATCATTTTCCAGTATAATAATATTTGTTTATGGAACTCTGAACATTTGACAGGAATCTTGTTGATATCCAAGTCAGAGATAAGCAGAAGACTTAGGCCGCCGACTTTGTTGAATAAGTAGTTTGGAGTACAATAGCAGAAAGAATGATGAGGTTTGATCCAGGATTTCAACCAGTTCACCTTCAATGTCCCATTCAAGCAGTCCAACTCTATCACTTTCAGCCCTCCTTCACTTGTTTCTTTCACCATATGTGATTTTTCTTAGATGGTGTGGTCTGTTCCTCCAGATAAAGTTGAAATTGATTTGGTTAACAGATTTTACGAGTTGATTTGGAGCAGCATTGGAATACGCTGGGTATATACATCTGGATAAACACATCCATTTTAGTCAAATATATCCGGCCTAATATTGATAAATCTCTCTGGAGCCATATATTAGAATTAAGCTTTACTTTGATTCAGTTTAGATTCAATGTTCCTGGATTGATTTAACGTTTGGTCCTTGGATAGGAAAATGCTCAAGTATTTTATTTCTGATTTCATAGAAACATCACTGATTTCCTTTAGTGGCGAGTCATGCAGCGCAAGAAGTTTGCATTTCTTTAAGTTTAATGACAATCCTGAAGCCTTGGAGAATGTTTTGGTTTTTTTCAGCACTTATTGGGACTTGATGTTCATTT
>NW_028233997.1:1567500-1575000 GCF_037954325.1 Fistularia commersonii
TCGTCTTCCATCCATGCCGCTCAGCTTCCTCTGCGTGAAGGTCGCAGATCTTGTTGTGTCTTCGAATCCTGCTTCCTTTCACATATGGGCATTGACCCAGGATATGTGAAGCGGATTCCAGCCGAGCTGTGCATCGTCGACAGGCTGCTCCCTCCTTACTCCTTCCCCGGGCCTGAAATTCTCTCGTCGGGTAGGTCCCCGCCCTTAGCGCCAGAGCTGCAATATAATGTCTTTGACGGAAGTAAGGAGTAACTATGACTCTCGGGGATCCTTGGGCAAGATCTCAGTAGGTGGGTGTCGTAGGGTCCTCACCTCCTCGTGGTTCCCGCCGGGCAACGTGCTCTAAACAACACGGCTAAGAGGACAGCCCGTGGGTTGGTCTGACCAGCCAACTCATTAGCCAGGTCGCAAAATTTTATGAATTACAAATACAAAAATTTCAGCCAGGACCACCCTTCTGGCTTATCAAAACGGGTGACGCTCGGGGTAGTGACGGGCTCCGAGGCAGTATGGCGAAGCTGTCACTCCCATTGGCTGGAGGCAGGGCCAGTGGTGAAATGGCGAAGCTGTCTCCCCAACGGTCGGTGGGACTCGACCGCCGGGTTACCTAACGTCCCGAAGCAGACGCATCAAAGCACCAGTACCAACACGGAGTACTGGCCATGGACATGGACAAGGACAAGGACAAGGCAAGCAGAGAAGGTCTCGGCAGCGACCCAGACAACACTATTTGACTGGAACGATTCCCAAGCGGTAGACGGGACTGAAGGACAACACGGAGAGACAGCCAATACTTTAGATAACCCAATAACCCCTATGACTCAACCGGTAGAGGAAGATAGTCTTCCCCTTTCACCATTAGCTAGATATCCATCTGAAGAGAGACACACCTCTCCCCCCAAGATTGTGGAGATTGGTCTGCCCAATCCAAATCTGGTGTGTCCCCTGTGTGGCGTACAAATTGGCGGGGTGAGGATGTTTGCAAAGCATTTTGCTAATCGACATGCCCAAATTCAAGTAAAATACAATTGCCAAGCATGTGGACGGTCCAGTGAGAACGGCCACTCGATAGCCTGCCGTGTCCCCAAATGCGGGGGGCCAGCAGGGGTAACAAATGAGGGAAAATTCGTATGTCATTTTTGCCAAGCTTGTTTGGGCACTAATGTTGGTCTGACACAGCACGTCAGACACCGCCACGCGGTGGAGTACAACCAGATGAAGATTGCGCAGACTAATCTGACGCAAAATGATATTAAAGGTACCAAGCTCTGGAGTGTGGACGACACTCATAGCCTGATAGAGTTGTGCAGGAAGTACAAAGGTACTCCAGCCCCAATTGCAAATAAACGCATAGCAGAAGAACTAGGAACTGGGAAGACAGCAGAACAGGTTAGAAATAAAATAAAGACTTTTACCAACAAGCAAAATTAGCAAAAATTCGCAGCAGAGGCCACAGGACCTCCAAGATCCTATTAATTTAGCAATAAATAGAGTTAATCCAGTAGTCAGAGATAGGCTAAGGAAAACTATATTCCAGCGGGGGGACTTAGAGAATGAGACAGAGGGGAGGGCCATCGCGGAATTGGTGAGGGAAGTAGACCACACTCCAGACTTAATTGAGTCACTAGCATTAGATGTAATTAAACAATTGGGAAATAAAAGAGCCCAGCTAGGCAGTCCAAAACCCGGTAGAGATAGACAGAACGTAAGGGGCTGGGAGCGGCGCCGTAAGGAAAAAAAACACAGAATATCATGTACACCAACATATGTTCACGCGCGAACGGGGAACTCCCCGCATGGGTTTTGGGTCTGATAAATGCACGCATCCCCGCCAGGGTCAGCGCTCGGCGGCATGTATTAGCTCTAGAATTGCCACAGTTGTCCAAGTAACGTGAGGAGCAATCAAAGGAACCATAACTGATTTAATGAGCCAGTCGCAGTTTCACTGTACCAGCCGTGTGTACTTAGACTTGCATGGCTTAATCTTTGAGACAAGCATATGCTACTGGCAGGATCAACCAGGTAGGATCGCTCTCGGAGCCTGAGGGCTCCTGTGCGGCGGCGGCGGCCTTCTCTTCGCATACCTCCTGCCGCGGCTCGGCTCCTCTCCACTTCGCTCCGCCCCTACCCGCGCGCGGAAGGCTCCGGCAGCCACCTCCGCCGCAGCCGACCCCCTGACCTTGCTTCTCTCTCGCTGGGGTTCGAGAAATTGCGCGTTTGTCGGAAACGCCGCCGCAGCCGTGATCCGTGGGAGCACGCCCGGGAGTGACGGGGCGTCTCGGTCTCACCGCCAACGAGTCGCGCCCGGGGGCAGCCTGCCCCCCGGACGGTCGGGGCGGACCCGCGAGAGCGGAGGAGCCGTCCACCCACTCCATGGAGTACCAGGACTAGTTCGGCCCTGCGTTCACCCCCCGAGGAGTACCAGGGCCCAGAGCGGAATACATGGATGTTATCGCCCTGTTACCGAATTATATCGATACCGATGTGCTTTTCACCTCATTGCTGAGTGGATTTATAAACAGGAACACCGAAACAGCTCCTTTCAGCTTCACGGCAGAAACGCCCCTGGTAATCCATGGAGTACCAGGGGAAAGCCTGTAAAATAAGCCCATACACACTTCTAACATGGCCTTTATCACCCTGTTACTGCATTACGATGACACCCATTTGCTTTAGATCTCAGTGTCTGCCAACGTACGGAAAAAGCGGGGGGGCATTAAGGGGGGGAGAGAGAGAGACATGGAGATTTTCTCAGCCTCTCATTCTTTTTTTTTTTTTTTTTTTAATTGAACATAAATAGTACACACAAATGTACAAATAAACATGGCAAGGTAGAACTGAATGTCAATGAAACAACCATGCATGAGGAAGCAAAGGACATCAGGACATTCGTTCTGTATGTAATCAGAAGTTAGTAGTGTTAACGGTTTGTGAGAAATTTACATTGCTAGACAAAAAAAGAAATTAAAAGGAAATAATTAAATAAATAGATAGACAAATGAAATTAAAACCAAAAAAAAAAAATGCAAGGGGAATACAACATGTAATTAAGTTGGCGATTCACAAGGAATCTCAAATATCGAACTGTATATTTTTTGTTGTTTATATATAAACATATATAAACAAACATATATTGTTTGTTGTTGTTTATTTTTGGGATATATTGAGGAATATTTGTTGGAAAGGAATCACAATCTCTTTTTGACAATGTCGAAGTGTATAGGTGGCTATAGAATTTAAAGTTTTCATTGGAAATTATAGCCTCATCTGTAATTTCCTTGTTAAGACGGGCTTCCGCTTTGCTCCGCTCCTCCTCTCCTCCGCTCTTCCGCTCCGGGCCCTGGAACTCCCGATCCGCGGGACTTTGGTGAATTCCGGGCCAGTTTTTTGCTCTTCTGCTCTCCTTCCCTCCTCCGCTTCTTCGCTCCCCCGCTTTGGACCCTGGAACTCTTGAACAGGGCCGGGCTTCTGCCCTCCGCCTCTCCTCTGCTCATCCGCTCCAGGCCCTGGCACTCCCTGTGATCCAGTCATTCGCATGTGCGTGCCCGGAGGTCCGGGAGCTCCACTCAAATGTCCGGGGGGGATAAGGGTAAGGGGTCCATCCCCCCCCCCCCGCCGCCTCTGAGAAGAGAAAGATCTTCTCCGCCCTCTGCTCCTCCGCTCCTCCGCTGCAGAACCAGGTACTACCAATCCGCCGGACTCAGGCGAATTGCGGACAGGGCTTTTGCCGTCCTCCGCTCCACCGCTCCTCCGCTCCTCCGCTCCTCCGCTCCTCCGCTCCTCCGCTCCTCCGTTTCGGGCCCTGGAACTCCCGAACCGCTGGACACAAGCGAAAAACGGTCCGGGCTTCTGCTCTCCTCCGCTCCTCACCTCTTCCGCTCAAGGCCCTGGTACTCCCTGTCCGCGGGAACCCCCCCCAACCCACCAAAACAAACTCTCAAACACAAATAAACACACGCACACACACACACACACACACCCACACACACACACACACACACACACACACACACACACATTCACACACACAAACACACAAACACACACAGACACACCTGAACTCATCATAGCTGTGCTAATAGCATTGGCCGAAACGTATCCACAACCAAACCAGCATTAGCTCATCCACTCATTCACATATGTGTGTGCCCAGAGGTCCGGGAGCTCCAGTCATAAGTCCGGGTGATCTATGTCTGGAGAAGGCTCACATTAGCCGCTCTAAGGGGTCCTGCTGCCCCCCAGCTTCCCGGCCTTTGAGAAGAGACACATAACTCCGCTCTTCCGCTTCTCCGCTATGGGCCCTGGTACTCCCGATCCTCCGAACTCAGGTGAATTGCGTGACGTGCTTCTGCTCTCCTATAAGCCCCTACACACTTCGAACACGGCTGTTATCACCCTGTTACTGCATTTCAATGACACCCATTTGCTTTCGATCTCAGTGTCTGCCACCGTACGGAAAAAGCGGGTGGGGTGGGGGGGCATAAGCGCATTCGTTCTGTAAGTAATCAGAAGTTAATAGTGTTAACGGTTTGCGAGAAATTTTTAATGCTAGACAAAAAAAGAAAATTAAAAGGATTTAATTAAATAAATAGATAGAAAAATAAAATTAAAAACGAAAAAAAAAATGTGAGGGGAATATAACATGTAATTAAGTTGGCGGTTCACAAGGAATCTCAGACATCAAACTGTTTTTAATTGAACATAAATAGTACACCCAAATATACAAATGTACAAATAAACATAGCAAGGTAGAACTGAATGTCAATGAAACAACCAGGGTTGAGGAAGCAACGGACATGAGGACATTTGTTCTGTATGTAATGAGAAGTTAATAGTGTTACAGGTTTGTGAGAAATTTACAGTGCGAGACACAAAAAGAAATTAAAATGAAGTAATTAAATCAATAGATAGACAAATAAGAAATTAAAACGAAAAAAAAAATAAAATTGCAAGGGGAATGTAACATGTAATTAAGTTGGGTTTTTTTTTTTTTTTCCAAAAAAAAAGGAACCTCAGACATGGGTAACTATAGTTTTTAGTTTTTGGATTTTTCCATAAGTTTTAAGGATTTTTTTTTTTTTTTTTATAATTCAAAATCGTTTATGAAGACATTAAAATTTGGGGAGCATTTTTGCATTCTGTTCTTGTGAATGAAGAACTTGGCCAGGCCTAAAAGAACATTGACACAGAGTTCATCTGTTATGTTGCTTATAAGTAAACAGAATGTTATATCATCTTTTGAGAAGGAAACTGGTGACGATGGAATGAGAAGGAGAAAAAATATATGGTCAGTGGTTTCAATGTTGTCTTCACAAAATGTACAAATATTATCTTCAAAATTAAAGCGTACCCTCGATAATTCCTTAGATGGGTAGATGTCAGTCATAATTTTGAAGTGGGTCTCTTTTGCCTTGGGGGTATGGGTAGAGTCAGATACATAGTTCGCAGCGTGGCAATCGATTCCTCATCAAATTTATTTAAAATATCCTTTTTTTTTTTTTTTGACGTCCAGGGAATAAGTTTCCTGTGAAACATTTCCTAATAAAGGAGTTGCTGCGCTTTCTGTCCACAATTGAGATTCCCTGGAGTGATAGTCGGGGTAACTGTGGTTGTACGGTTCGGTGCGTCATTATATTTTTGGTCAGGAATACAAATTGTCGAGGCAGTGCGTTTCGTAACTTTAGCAACTCTAATATGGGAGGCTTGAATCTGTGTGTAGTACAGAACTGCTCATTGTCTAGAGGACTGCCAGTGTCATCCATCAAGTCAATTATTGACCATATACCTTTCTCAAAGCATTCCTTGTAAAACAGAGGTTTGTTGCCATGCAGTACATATCGATTGTTCCAAACTATTATACTGTGTGGTGAGAAATTGTGTACATATATCATTTTCCAGTATAATAATATTTGTTTATGGAACTCTGAACATTTGACAGGAATCTTGTTGATATCCAAGTCAGAGATAAGCAGAAGACTTAGGCCGCCGACTTTGTTGAATAAGTAGTTTGGAGTACAATAGCAGAAAGAATGATGAGGTTTGATCCAGGATTTCAACCAGTTCACCTTCAATGTCCCATTCAAGCAGTCCAACTCTATCACTTTCAGCCCTCCTTCACTTGTTTCTTTCACCATATGTGATTTTTCTTAGATGGTGTGGTCTGTTCCTCCAGATAAAGTTGAAATTGATTTGGTTAACAGATTTTACGAGTTGATTTGGAGCAGCATTGGAATACGCTGGGTATATACATCTGGATAAACACATCCATTTTAGTCAAATATATCCGGCCTAATATTGATAAATCTCTCTGGAGCCATATATTAGAATTAAGCTTTACTTTGATTCAGTTTAGATTCAATGTTCCTGGATTGATTTAACGTTTGGTCCTTGGATAGGAAAATGCTCAAGTATTTTATTTCTGATTTCATAGAAACATCACTGATTTCCTTTAGTGGCGAGTCATGCAGCGCAAGAAGTTTGCATTTCTTTAAGTTTAATGACAATCCTGAAGCCTTGGAGAATGTTTTGGTTTTTTTCAGCACTTATTGGGACTTGATGTTCATTTTTCAAAACTAAGGTTGTGTCATCCGCCAGCAGGCTAATAACAATTTCTGTCCCCAGCACGTCTAACTTTTGGATATCGTTGCTATTTTCAACATAAACGGCTAGCATTTCGGTAGCAATTATAAATAAATAGGGTGAGATGGGGCAACCTTGGGGGATTCCCACATCAACATGGAAGCTCGGAGTGGTGCCGCTTGGCAGGGTGACATAGCAATGAATATTCTCATAGAGCCCACGGATCACAATCCTGAATATTTAACCAAATCCAAAATGTTCGAGCGTTGCTATGATAAATGGATGTTCGACCGAGTCAAAGGCTTTAGAAAAGTCCAAGAAGGATATGCGGCCATTATCTTCAATGCAATACGCCTCTAAACCCATCGCTCGCCCCGACTCGGGGAATCCTAGAGCCTACTTGCACCCCCGCCCTAACTTAACTCCCTCACTCGTGGAGCTCCCTGAGCTCCACACATCCCGGCGCATCACGCCGACTCATTCACATTTGAATGATTGTCTTTATTTTATGTCCGCTAGATAGAGGCATCCGCACATGCGCATCAGTGGAGCTTCAGGCCGGCTGAGGCATGGACTGAAAATCATAAAGACATGTGTGATGAGCTAAAAGGAAGATAAGCATATTTTTATAATAAATGTAAGAAAGAGAGGGTAATGCAGCCTCAGGGCGGCACTGGCCCGTGTCTCTCCAAGCCTGCCTTGGGGGGGGGGCACGGAGCAGTGTCTCCCTGTGCCGGTCCCAAGCCCGGATAAATGCAGAGGGTTGCGTCAGGAGGGGCATCCGGCGTAAAACGTTTGGCAAAACCAAACATGCGAGTCAACCATAACTATACCTTACCGGATCGGTCGCGGACCGGGTTAACAACGACCGCCATTGGTACTGATGACCTACAGGGTACTAATGGAAATTGGGCTACCGTG
>NW_028233997.1:1580000-1587500 GCF_037954325.1 Fistularia commersonii
TCCCCTGTGTGGCGTACAAATTGGCGGGGTGAGGATGTTTGCAAAGCATTTTGCTAATCGACATGCCCAAATTCAAGTAAAATACAATTGCCAAGCATGTGGACGGTCCAGTGAGAACGGCCACTCGA
This sequence comes from Fistularia commersonii, assembly GCF_037954325.1. Taxonomy (NCBI): domain Eukaryota; kingdom Metazoa; phylum Chordata; class Actinopteri; order Syngnathiformes; family Fistulariidae; genus Fistularia; species Fistularia commersonii. The sequence goes on from NW_028233997.1 coordinate 1,580,129, forward strand.
TAGCCTGCCGTGTCCCCAAATGCGGGGGGCCAGCAGGGGTAACAAATGAGGGAAAATTCGTATGTCATTTTTGCCAAGCTTGTTTGGGCACTAATGTTGGTCTGACACAGCACGTCAGACACCGCCACGCGGTGGAGTACAACCAGATGAAGATTGCGCAGACTAATCTGACGCAAAATGATATTAAAGGTACCAAGCTCTGGAGTGTGGACGACACTCATAGCCTGATAGAGTTGTGCAGGAAGTACAAAGGTACTCCAGCCCCAATTGCAAATAAACGCATAGCAGAAGAACTAGGAACTGGGAAGACAGCAGAACAGGTTAGAAATAAAATAAAGACTTTTACCAACAAGCAAAATTAGCAAAAATTCGCAGCAGAGGCCACAGGACCTCCAAGATCCTATTAATTTAGCAATAAATAGAGTTAATCCAGTAGTCAGAGATAGGCTAAGGAAAACTATATTCCAGCGGGGGGACTTAGAGAATGAGACAGAGGGGAGGGCCATCGCGGAATTGGTGAGGGAAGTAGACCACACTCCAGACTTAATTGAGTCACTAGCATTAGATGTAATTAAACAATTGGGAAATAAAAGAGCCCAGCTAGGCAGTCCAAAACCCGGTAGAGATAGACAGAACGTAAGGGGCTGGGAGCGGCGCCGTAAGGAAAAAAAACACAGAATATCATGTACACCAACATATGTTCACGCGCGAACGGGGAACTCCCCGCATGGGTTTTGGGTCTGATAAATGCACGCATCCCCGCCAGGGTCAGCGCTCGGCGGCATGTATTAGCTCTAGAATTGCCACAGTTGTCCAAGTAACGTGAGGAGCAATCAAAGGAACCATAACTGATTTAATGAGCCAGTCGCAGTTTCACTGTACCAGCCGTGTGTACTTAGACTTGCATGGCTTAATCTTTGAGACAAGCATATGCTACTGGCAGGATCAACCAGGTAGGATCGCTCTCGGAGCCTGAGGGCTCCTGTGCGGCGGCGGCGGCCTTCTCTTCGCATACCTCCTGCCGCGGCTCGGCTCCTCTCCACTTCGCTCCGCCCCTACCCGCGCGCGGAAGGCTCCGGCAGCCACCTCCGCCGCAGCCGACCCCCTGACCTTGCTTCTCTCTCGCTGGGGTTCGAGAAATTGCGCGTTTGTCGGAAACGCCGCCGCAGCCGTGATCCGTGGGAGCACGCCCGGGAGTGACGGGGCGTCTCGGTCTCACCGCCAACGAGTCGCGCCCGGGGGCAGCCTGCCCCCCGGACGGTCGGGGCGGACCCGCGAGAGCGGAGGAGCCGTCCACCCGAACGCCGCCGCGAGGCCGGCCGGCGGGGGCCCTCCTACGGCGGGTCACGTGTGCCGACTCGACGACAATCAACCACCACGCGTCAGGGGAGAAAATCAAACCCTCCTCCTAGACGGCCACTCCAACACTATCCCGCGGGATGTCCCCTCGAAAAAACGAGTAAAGTCCCTTGCAGCGCGGACAAAGGAAAAGCCCGTGGGCTTTATGGGCTTTACCTTCTCTCCCATTAGGAGTGCATTGAGAAACCTCAGAAATAACCCAAGAAAGCTTCTTGGAGAGATTGCTGTCACCCTCACACTGTCTTAAAACAACACTCGTTTGCTTTCCACACGGATTTTAGGCCGCATTTTACAATTGAACACCCAAATTGCTCCATTTACTCTCACTGCGGCGGGCCTCTGGTACTCCATGGAGTACCAGGACTAGTTCGGCCCTGCGTTCACCCCCCGAGGAGTACCAGGGCCCAGAGCGGAATACATGGATGTTATCGCCCTGTTACCGAATTATATCGATACCGATGTGCTTTTCACCTCATTGCTGAGTGGATTTATAAACAGGAACACCGAAACAGCTCCTTTCAGCTTCACGGCAGAAACGCCCCTGGTAATCCATGGAGTACCAGGGGAAAGCCTGTAAAATAAGCCCATACACACTTCTAACATGGCCTTTATCACCCTGTTACTGCATTACGATGACACCCATTTGCTTTAGATCTCAGTGTCTGCCAACGTACGGAAAAAGCGGGGGGGCATTAAGGGGGGGAGAGAGAGAGACATGGAGATTTTCTCAGCCTCTCAGTCTTTTTTTTTTTTTTTTTTTAATTGAACATAAATAGTACACACAAATGTACAAATAAACATGGCAAGGTAGAACTGAATGTCAATGAAACAACCAGGCATGAGGAAGCAAAGGACATCAGGACATTCGTTCTGTATGTAATCAGAAGTTAGTAGTGTTAACGGTTTGTGAGAAATTTACATTGCTAGACAAAAAAAGAAATTAAAAGGAAATAATTAAATAAATAGATAGACAAATGAAATTAAAACCAAAAAAAAAAAATGCAAGGGGAATACAACATGTAATTAAGTTGGCGATTCACAAGGAATCTCAAACATCGAACTGTATATTTTTTGTTGTTTATATATAAACATATATAAACAAACATATATTGTTTGTTGTTGTTTATTTTTGGGATATATTGAGGAATATTTGTTGGAAAGGAATCACAATCTCTTTTTGACAATGTCGAAGTGTATAGGTGGCTATAGAATTTAAAGTTTTCATTGGAAATTATAGCCTCATCTGTAATTTCCTTGTTAAGACGGGCTTCCGCTTTGCTCCGCTCCTCCTCTCCTCCGCTCTTCCGCTCCGGGCCCTGGAACTCCCGATCCGCGGGTCTTTGGTGAATTCCGGGCCAGTTTTTTGCTCTTCTGCTCTCCTCCCCTCCTCCGCTTCTTCGCTCCCCCGCTTTGGACCCTGGAACTCTTGAACAGGGCCGGGCTTCTGCCCTCCGCCTCTCCTCTGCTCATCCGCTCCAGGCCCTGGCACTCCCTGTGATCCAGTCATTCGCATGTGCGTGCCCGGAGGTCCGGGAGCTCCACTCAAATGTCCGGGGGGGATAAGGGTAAGGGGTCCACCCCCCCCCCCCGCCGCCTCTGAGAAGAGAAACATCTTCTCCGCTCCTCTGCTCCTCCGCTCCTCCGCTGCAGAACCAGGTACTACCGATCCGCCGGACTCAGGCGAATTGCGGACAGGGCTTTTGCCGTCCTCCGCTCCACCGCTCCTCCGCTCCTCCGCTCCTCCGCTCCTCCGCTCCTCCGTTTCGGGCCCTGGAACTCCCGAACCGCTGGACACAAGCGAAAAACGGTCCGGGCTTCTGCTCTCCTCCGCTCCTCACCTCTTCCGCTCAAGGCCCTGGTACTCCCTGTCCGCGGGAACCCCCCCCAACCCACCAAAACAAACTCTCAAACACAAATAAACACACGCACACACACACACACACACACCCACACACACACACACACACACACACACACACACACACACATTCACACACACAAACACACAAACACACACAGACACACCTGAACTCATCATAGCTGTGCTAATAGCATTGGCCGAAACGTATCCACAACCAAACCAGCATTAGCTCATCCACTCATTCACATATGTGTGTGCCCAGAGGTCCGGGAGCTCCAGTCATAAGTCCGGGTGATCTATGTCCGGAGAAGGCTCACATTAGCCGGTCTAAGGGGTCCTGCTGCCCCCCAGCTTCCCGGCCTTTGAGAAGAGACACATAACTCCGCTCTTCCGCTTCTCCGCTATGGGCCCTGGTACTCCCGATCCTCCGAACTCAGGTGAATTGCGTGACGTGCTTCTGCTCTCCTATAAGCCCCTACACACTTCGAACACGGCTGTTATCACCCTGTTACTGCATTTCAATGACACCCATTTGCTTTCGATCTCAGTGTCTGCCACCGTACGGAAAAAGCGGGTGGGGTGGGGGGGCATAAGCGCATTCGTTCTGTAAGTAATCAGAAGTTAATAGTGTTAACGGTTTGCGAGAAATTTTTAATGCTAGACAAAAAAAGAAAATTAAAAGGATATAATTAAATAAATAGATAGAAAAATAAAATTAAAAACGAAAAAAAAAAATGTGAGGGGAATATAACATGTAATTAAGTTGGCGGTTCACAAGGAATCTCAGACATCAAACTGTTTTTAATTGAACATAAATAGTACACCCAAATATACAAATGTACAAATAAACATAGCAAGGTAGAACTGAATGTCAATGAAACAACCAGAATGAGGAAGCAACGGACATGAGGACATTTGTTCTGTATGTAATGAGAAGTTAATAGTGTTACAGGTTTGTGAGAAATTTACAGTGCGAGACACAAAAAGAAATTAAAAGGAAGTAATTAAATCAATAGATAGACAAATAAGAAATTAAAACGAAAAAAAAAATAAAATTGCAAGGGGAATGTAACATGTAATTAAGTTGTTTTTTTGTTTTTTTTTCCAAAAAAAAAGGAACCTCAGACATGGGTAACTATAGTTTTTAGTTTTTGGATTTTTCCATAAGTTTTAAGGATTTTTTTTTTTTTTTTATAATTCAAAATCGTTTATGAAGACATTAAAATTTGGGGAGCATTTTTGCATTCTGTTCTTGTGAATGAAGAACTTGGCCAGGCCTAAAAGAACATTGACACAGAGTTCATCTGTTATGTTGCTTATAAGTAAACAGAATGTTATATCATCTTTTGAGAAGGAAACTGGTGACGATGGAATGAGAAGGAGAAAAAATATATGGTCAGTGGTTTCAATGTTGTCTTCACAAAATGTACAAATATTATCTTCAAAATTAAAGCGTACCCTCGATAATTCCTTAGATGGGTAGATGTCAGTCATAATTTTGAAGTGGGTCTCTTTTGCCTTGGGGGTATGGGTAGAGTCAGATACATAGTTCGCAGCGTGGCAATCGATTCCTCATCAAATTTATTTAAAATATCCTTTTTTTTTTTTTTGACGTTCAGGGAATAAGTTTCCTGTGAAACATTTCCTAATAAAGGAGTTGCTGCGCTTTCTGTCCACAATTGAGATTCCCTGGAGTGATAGTCGGGGTAACTGTGGTTGTACGGTTCGGTGCGTCATTATATTTTTGGTCAGGAATACAAATTGTCGAGGCAGTGCGTTTCGTAACTTTAGCAACTCTAATATGGGAGGCTTGAATCTGTGTGTAGTACAGAACTGCTCATTGTCTAGAGGACTGCCAGTGTCATCCATCAAGTCAATTATTGACCATATACCTTTCTCAAAGCATTCCTTGTAAAACAGAGGTTTGTTGCCATGCAGTACATATCGATTGTTCCAAACTATTATACTGTGTGGTGAGAAATTGTGTACATATATCATTTTCCAGTATAATAATATTTGTTTATGGAACTCTGAACATTTGACAGGAATCTTGTTGATATCCAAGTCAGAGATAAGCAGAAGACTTAGGCCGCCGACTTTGTTGAATAAGTAGTTTGGAGTACAATAGCAGAAAGAATGATGAGGTTTGATCCAGGATTTCAACCAGTTCACCTTCAATGTCCCATTCAAGCAGTCCAACTCTATCACTTTCAGCCCTCCTTCACTTGTTTCTTTCACCATATGTGATTTTTCTTAGATGGTGTGGTCTGTTCCTCCAGATAAAGTTGAAATTGATTTGGTTAACAGATTTTACGAGTTGATTTGGAGCAGCATTGGAATACGCTGGGTATATACATCTGGATAAACACATCCATTTTAGTCAAATATATCCGGCCTAATATTGATAAATCTCTCTGGAGCCATATATTAGAATTAAGCTTTACTTTGATTCAGTTTAGATTCAATGTTCCTGGATTGATTTAACGTTTGGTCCTTGGATAGGAAAATGCTCAAGTATTTTATTTCTGATTTCATAGAAACATCACTGATTTCCTTTAGTGGCGAGTCATGCAGCGCAAGAAGTTTGCATTTCTTAAAGTTTAATGACAATCCTGAAGCCCTGGAGAATGTTTTGGTTTTTTTCAGCACTTATTGGGACTTGATGTTCATTTTTCAAAACTAAGGTTGTGTCATCCGCCAGCAGGCTAATAACAATTTCTGTCCCCAGCACGTCTAACTTTTGGATATCGTTGCTATTTTCAACATAAACGGCTAGCATTTCGGTAGCAATTATAAATAAATAGGGTGAGATGGGGCAACCTTGGGGGATTCCCACATCAACATGGAAGCTCGGAGTGGTGCCGCTTGGCAGGGTGACATAGCAATGAATATTCTCATAGAGCCCACGGATCACAATCCTGAATATTTAACCAAATCCAAAATGTTCGAGCGTTGCTATGATAAATGGATGTTCGACCGAGTCAAAGGCTTTAGAAAAGTCCAAGAAGGATATGCGGCCATTATCTTCAATGCAATACGCCTCTAAACCCATCGCTCGCCCCGACTCGGGGAATCCTAGAGCCTACTTGCACCCCCGCCCTAACTTAACTCCCTCACTCGTGAAGCTCCCTGAGCTCCACACATCCCGGCGCATCACGCCGACTCATTCACATTTGAATGATTGTCTTTATTTTATGTCCGCTAGATAGAGGCATCCGCACATGCGCATCAATGGAGCTTCAGGCCGGCTGAGGCATGGACTGAAAATCATAAAGACATGTGTGATGAGCTGTGCCGGTCCCAAGCCCGGATAAATGCAGAGGGTTGCGTCAGGAGGGGCATCCGGCGTAAAACGTTTGGCAAAACCAAACATGCGAGTCAACCATAACTATACCTTACCGGATCGGTCGCGGACCGGGTTAACAACGACCGCCATTGGTACTGATGACCTACAGGGTACTAATGGAAATTGGGCTACCGTGGGTCGAAGAACAAGAACAAGAAGAAGAGGAGGAGTGCGTGTTCGGAAGCAGAGAGAGAGGAGGAAAGGAAAGAGCCTGGGACTGAGAGTAGGGACTTTGAATATTGGGACTATGACAGGAAAAGGTAGAGAGTTGATGGACACGATGCAGAGAAGGAAGCTGGATATACTGTGTGTCCAGGAGACCAGGTGGAAGGGTAGTAAGGCTAGAAGCTTAGGAGCAGGCTTTAAGTTATACTATTATGGTGCTGACAAGAAGAGAAATGGAGTAGGAGTTATCTTGAAGGAGGAGTTTGTAAGGAACGTCCTAGAGGTGAAAAGAATGTCAGATAGACTTATGAGTCTGAAATTGGAAATTGAAGGTGTGATGCTCAGTGTTGTTAGTGGCTATGCGCCACAGGTGGGATGTGAATCTGAAGAGAAGGAGAAGTTCTGGAATGAGTTGGATGAAGTGATGCAGAATATTCCCAGAAATGAGAGAGTGGTAATTGGTGCAGACTTCAATGGACATGTTGGTGAAGGCAATAGAGGGGATGAAGAAGTGATGGGCAGATATGGTATCCAGGATAGGAATGCAGAGGGACAGATGGTGGTAGATTTTGCAAAAGGGATGGAAATTGGTGTAGTGAATACCTTTTTCCAGAAAAAACAGGAACATAGGGTAACTTATA
>NW_028233997.1:1592500-1738980 GCF_037954325.1 Fistularia commersonii
CGAAATTGACATATGGTGTGCAAAATCATGTCCTAAACAACATATTTCAACAGCAGAAACCAGCTTGATGAAATTCATTAGTTATTTCCATTCCGAATCAAAAACACTTCAACTCGGTGAGATAAGCACTTTTTGACCGAATGGCTATATCTTTTGAACTTGTGGCTGGATTACACTGAATTTGACATATATTGTGCAGAATCATGTCCTAAACAACATATTTCAACAACAGAAACAAACTTGATGAAATCATTAGTTATTTCCACTCCGAATCAAATACGCTTCAACTCGGTGAGAAAAGCACTATTTGACCGAATGGCTATATCTTTTGAACTTGTAGCTGGATTATACTAAATTTGACATATATTGTGCAAAATCATGTCCTAAACAACATAATTCAACGGCAAAAACAAGCTTGATGAAATTCATTACTTATTTCCACTCCTAATCAAAAACGCTTCAACTCGGTGAGATAAGCACTTTTTGAACGAATTTATAATATCTTTGAACCTGTGATGGGATTAAACTGAATTTGACATATATTGTGCAGAATCATGTCCCAAACAACATATCTCAACAGCAGAAACCACCTTGATGATATTCATTGGTTATTTCCACTCCAAATCAAAAACGCTCCAACTCGGTGAGATAAGCACTTTTTGAACGAATGGCTATATCTTTTGAACTTGTTGCTGGATTACACTGAATTTGACATATATTGTGCAGAATCATGTCCTAAACAACATATTTCATCAGCAAAACCAGCTTGATGAAATTGATTTATAATTTCAACTCCGAATCAAAAACGATTCAACTCGGTGATATAAGCACTGTTTGACCGAATGGCTATATCTTATGAATCTGTAATGGGATTACACTGAATTAGACATATATTGTGCAGAATCATATCCTAAACAACATATTTCAACAGCAGAAACCAGCTTGATGAAATTCATTAGTTATTTCCACTCTGATTCAAAAACGCTTCAACTCGGTGAGATAAGCACTTTTGAACCGAATGGCTATATCTTTTGAACTTGTTGCTGGATTACGTGAATTTGATATATATTGTGCAGAATCATGTCCTAAAAAACATAATTCAACGGCAGAAACCAGCTTGATGATATTCATTAGTTATTTCCACTCCAAATCAAAAACGCTCCAACTCGGTGAGATAAGCACTTTTTGAACGAATGGCTATATCTTTTGAACTTGTTGCTGGATTTCACTGAATTTGACATATATTGTTCAGAATACTGTCCTTAACAACATAATTCAACGGCACAAACCAGCTTGATGAAATTCATTAGTTATTTCCACTCCTAATCAAAAACGCATCAACTCATTGAGATAAGCACTTTTTGACCGAATGGCTATATATTTTGAACTCGTAGCTGGATTACACTGAATTTGACATATATTGTGCAGATTCATGTCCTAAACAACATATTTCATCAGCAAAAACCAGCTTGAAGAAATTCATTGGTTATTTCCACTCCTAATGAAAAACGCTTCAACTTGGTGAGATAAGCACTATTTGAACGAATGGCTATATCTTTTGAACTTGGGGCTGGATTAAACGGAATTTGACATATATTGTGCAGAATCATGTCCTAAAAAACATATTTCAACAGAAGAAACCAGCTGGATGAAATTCATTTGTTATTTCCACTCCTAATCAAAAACGCTTCAACTCGGTGAGATAAGCACTTTTTGACCGAATGGCTATATCTTTTGAACTTGTTGCTGGATTACACTGAGTTTGACATATATTGTGCAGAATCATGTCCTAAAAATATATATTTCAACAGCAGAAACCAGCTTGATGAAATTCATTAGTGATTTCCACTCCGAATAAAAAATGCCTCGACTCGGTGAGATAAGCACTTTTTGAACAAATGGCTATATCTTATGAATCTGTAGTAGGATTACACTGAATTTGACATATATTGTGCAGATTCATGTCCTAAACAACATATTTCATCAGCAAAAACCAGCTTGAAGAAATTCATTGGTTATTTCCACTCCTAATGAAAAACGCTTCAACTTGGTGAGATAAGCACTATTTGAACGAATGGCTATATCTTTTGAACTTGGGGCTGGATTAAACGGAATTTGACATATATTGTGCAGAATCATGTCCTAAAAAACATATTTCAACAGAAGAAACCAGCTTGATGAAATTCTTTAGTTATTTCCACTCCGAATCAAAAACATTTCAACTCGGTGAGATAAGCACTATTGGACCGAATGGCTATATCTTTTGAACTTGTAGCTGGATTACACTGAATTTGACATATAATGTGCATATTCATTTCCTAAACAACATATTTCAACAGCTGAAATCAGCTTGGTGAAATTCATTAGTTATTTCCACTCCTAATCAAAAACGCTTCAACTCGGTGAGATAAGCACTTTTTGACCGAATGGCTATATCTTTTGAATTTGTAGCTGGGTTACACTGAATTTGACATATATTGTGCAGAATCATGTCCAAAAAAACATATTGCAACAGCAGAAACCAGCTTGATGAAATTCATGAGTTATTTCCACTCCTAATCTAAAACATTTCAACTCGGTGAGATAAGCACTTTTTGACCGAATGGCTATATTTTTTTGTACTTGTCGCTAGATTACACTGAATTTGACATATATTGTGCAGAATCATGTCCTAAAAAACATATTTCAACAACATAAACCAGTTGATGAAATTCATCAGTTATTTCCCCTCCGAATCAAAAACGCTTCAACTCAGTGAGATAAGCACTTTTTGACCGAATGGCTATATATTTTGTACTTGTAGCTGGATTATACTGAATTTGACATATATTGTGCAAAATCATGTCCTAAACAACATATTTCAACAACAGAAACAAACTTGATGAAATCATTAGTTATTTCCACTCCGAATCAAATACGCTTCAACTCGGTGAGAAAAGCACTTTTTGACCGAATGGCTATATCTTTTGAACTTGTAGCTGGATTATACTAAATTTGACATATAATGTGCATATTCATTTCCTAAACAACATATTTCATCAGCAAAAACCAGCTTGATGAAATTCATTGGTTATTTCCACTCCTAATCAAAAACGCTTCAACTTGGTGAGATAAGCACTATTTGAACGAATGGCTATATCTTTTGAACTTGGGGCTGGATTAAACTGAATTTGACATATATTGTGCAGAATCATGTCCTAAAAAACATATTTCAACGGAAGAAACCAGCTGGATGAAATTCATTTGTTATTTCCACTCCTAATCAAAAACGCTTCAACTCGGTGAGAAAAGCACTTTTTGACCGAATGGCTATATCTTTTGAACTTGTAGCTGGATTAAACTAAATTTGACATATATTGTGCAAAATCATGTCCTAAACAACATAATTCAACGGCAAAAACAAGCTTGATGAAATTCATTACTTATTTCCACTCCTAATCAAAAACGCTTCAACTCAGTGAGATAAGCACTTTTTGAACGAATTTATAATATCTTTGAACCTGTGATGGGATTAAACTGAATTTGACATATATTGTGCAGAATCATGTCCCAAACAACATATCTCAACAGCAGAAACCACCTTGATGATATTCATTGGTTATTTCCACTCCAAATCAAAAACGCTCCAACTCGGTGAGATAAGCACTGTTTGACCGAATGGCTATATCTTTTGAACTTGTTGCTGGATTACACTGAATTTGACATATATTGTGCAGAATCATATCCTAAACAACATATTTCAACAGCAGAAACCAGCTTGAAGAAATTCATTAGTTATTTCCACTCTGATTCAAAAACGCTTCAACTCGGTGAGATAAGCACTTTTGGACCGAACGGCTATACCTTTTGAATTTGTAGCGGGATTACCCTGAATTTGACATATATTGTGCAGAATCATGTCCTAAACAACATATTGCAACAGCAGAAACCAGCTTAATGCAATTCATGAGTTATTTCCACTCCTAATCAAAAACGCCTCAACTCGGTGAGATAAGCACTTTTTGAACAAATGGCTATATCTTATGAATCTGTGATGGGATTACACTGAATTTGACATATATTGTGCAGAATCATGTCCTAAACAAGATATTTCATCAGCAAAAACCAGCTTGATGAAATTCATTAGTTAGTTCCAATACTAATGAAAAACGCTTCAACTCGGTGAGATAAGCACGTTTTAAATGAATTGCAATATCTTTCTAACCTGTGTATGGATTACACTGAATTTTACATATATTGTGCAGAATGATGTCCTAAACAACAAATTTCAACAGAAGAAATAGCTTGAAGAAATTCATCAGTTGTTTCTACTCCCAATCCAAAACGCTTCAACTCAGTGAGATGAGCACTATTTGACCGAATGGCTATATCTTTTGAAGTTGTAGCTGGATTAAACTGAATTTGACATATATTGTGCAGAATCATGTCCTAAACAACATATTTCAACAGTAGAAACCAGCTTGCTGAAATTCTTTAGTGATTTCCACTCCGAATCAAAAACGCTTCAACTCGGTGAGATAAGCACTATTGGACCGAATGGCTATATCTTTTGAACTTGTAGCTGGATTACACTGAATTTGACATATAATGTGCATATTCATTTCCTAAACAACATATTTCAACAGCTGAAATCAGCTTGGTGAAATTCATTAGTTATTTCCACTTCTAATCAAAAACGCTTCAACTCGGTGAGATAAGCACTTTTTGACCGAATGGCTATATCTTTTGAATTTGTAGCTGGGTTACACTGAATTTGACATATATTGTGCAGAATCATGTCCAAAACAACATATTGCAACAGCAGAAACCAGCTTGATGAAATTCATGAGTTATTTCCACTCCTAATCTAAAACGTTTCAACTTGGTGAGATAAGCACTTTTTGACCGAATGGCTATATTTTTTGTACTTGTTGCTAGATTACACTGAATTTGACATATATTGTGCAGAATCATGTCCTAAACAACATAATTCAACGGCAGAAACCAGCTTGATGAAATTCATTAGTTATATCCACTCCGAATAAAAAAAGCCTCAACTCGGTGAGATAAGCACTTTTTGAAAGAATGGCTGTATCTTATGAATCTGTGATGGGATTACACTGAATTAGACATATATTGTGCAGAATCATGTCCTAAAAAACATATTTCAACAACATAAACCAGTTGATGAAATTCATCAGTTATTTCCCCTCCGAATCAAAAACGCTTCAACTCAGTGAGATAAGCACTTTTTGACCGAATGGCTATATCTTTTGAACTTCTAGCTGGATTACACTGAATTTGACATATATTGTGCAGAATCATGTCCTAAACAACATATTTCATCAGCAAAAACAAGCTTGATGAAATTCATTAGTTATTTCCACTCCGAATCAAAAACGCTTCAACTCGGTGAGATAAGCACTTTTGGACCGAATGGCTATATCTTTTGAATTTGTAGCTGGATTATCCTGAATTTGACATATATTGTGCAGAATCATGTCCTAAACAACATATTGCAACAGCAGAAACCAGCTTGATGAAATTCATGAGTTATTTCCACTCCTAATCAAAAACGCCTCAACTCGGTGAGATAAGCACTTTTTGAACAAATGGCTATATCTTATGAATCTATGATGGGATTACACTGAATTTGACATATATTGTGCAGAATCATGTCCTAAACAACATATTTCATCAGCAAAAACCAGTTGATGAAATTCATTAGTTAGTTCCACTCCTAATAAAAAACGCTTCAACTCGATGAGATAAGCACTTTTTAAATGAATTGCAATATCTTTTTAACCTGTGATTGGATTACACTGAATTTGACATATATTGTGCAGAATGATGTCCTAAACAACAAATTTCAACAGAAGAAATAGCTTGAAGAAATTCATCAGTTGTTTCTACTCCCAATCAAAAACGCTTCAACTCAGTGAGATAAGCACTATTTGACCGAATGGCTATATCTTTTGAAGTTGTAGCTGGATTAAACTGAATTTGACATATATTGTGCAGAATCATGTCCTAGAAAATATATTTCAACAGCAGAAACCAGCTTGGTGAAATTCATTAGTTATATCCACTCCGAATAAAAAAAGCCTCAACTCGGTGAGATAAGCACTTTTTGAACAAATGGCTATATCTTATGAATCTATGATGGGATTACACTGAATTAGACATATATTGTGCAGAATCATGTCCTAAACAACATATTTCAACAACATAAACCATTTGATGAAATTCATCAGTTATTTCCCCTCCGAATCAAAAACGCTTCAACTCAGTGAGATAAGCACTGCTTGACCGAATGGCTATATATTTTGTACTTGTAGCTGGATTATACTGAATTTGACATATATTGTGCAGAATCATGTCCTAAACAACATATTTCAACAACAGAAACAAACTTGATGAAATCATTAGTTTTTTCCACTCCGAATCAAATACGCTTCAATTCGGTGAGAAAAGCACTTTTTGACCGAATGGCTATATCTTTTGAAATTGTAGCTGGATTATACTAAATTTGACATATATTGTGCAGAATCATGTCCTAAACAACATAATTCAACGGCAAAAACAAGCTTGATGAAATTCATTACTTATTTCCACTCCTAATCAAAAACGCTTCAACTTATCGAGATAAGCACTTTTTGACTGAATGGCTATATCTTTTGAACTTGTAGCTGAATTACACTGAATTTGACATATAATGTGCATATTCATTTCCTAAACAACATATTTCAACAGCTGAAATCAGCTTGGTGAAATTCATTAGTTATTTCCACTCCTAATCAAAAACGCTTCAACTCGGTGAGATAAGCACTTTTTGACCGAATGGCTATATCTTTTGAATTTGTAGCTTGGTTACACTGAATTTGACATATAATGTGCATATTCATTTCCTAAACAACATATTGCAACAGCAGAAACCAGCTTGATGAAATTCATGAGTTATTTCCACTCCTAATCAAAAACACTTTTACTCGGTGAGATAAGCACTTTTTGAACAAATGGCTATATCTTTTGAATTTGTAGCTGGATTACACTGAATTTGACATATATTGTGCAGAATCATGTCCTAAACAACATATTGCAACAGCAGAAACCAGCTTGATGAAATTCATCAGTTATTTCCACTCCTAATCTAAAACGTTTCACCTCGGTGAGATAAGCACTTTTTGACCGAATGGCTATATTTTTTGTACTTGTTGCTGGAATACACTGAATTTGACATATATTGTGCAGAATCATGTCCTAAACAATATAATTCAACGGCAGAAACCAGCTTGATGAAATTCATTAGTTATATACACTCCAAATAAAAAAAGCCTCAACTCGGTGAGATAAGCACTTTTTGAAAGAATGGATGTATCTTATGAATCTGTGATGGGATTACACTGAATTAGACATATATTGTGCAGAATCATGTCCTAAAAAACATATTTCAACAACATAAACCAGTTGATGAAATTCATCAGTTATTTCCCCTCCGAATCAAAAACGCTTCAACTCAGTGAGATAAGCACTTTTTGACCGAATGGCTATATCTTTTGAACTTCTAGCTGGATTACACTGAATTTGACATATATTGTGCAGAATCATGTCCTAAACAACATATTTCATCAGCAAAAACCAGCTTGATGAAATTCATTAGTTATTTCTACTCCGAATCAAAAACGCTTCAACTCGGTGAGATAAGCACTTTTGGACCGAACGGCTATATCTTTTGAATTTGTAGCGGGATTACCCTGAATTTGACATATATTGTGCAGAATCATGTCCTAAACAACATATTGCAACAGCAGAAACCAGCTTAATGCAATTCATGAGTTATTTCCACTCCTAATCAAAAACGCCTCAACTCGGTGAGATAAGCACTTTTTGAACAAATGGCTATATCTTATGAATCTGTGATGGGATTACACTGAATTTGACATATATTGTGCAGAATCATGTCCTAAACAAGATATTTCATCAGCAAAAACCAGCTTGATGAAATTCATTAGTTAGTTCCAATACTAATGAAAAACGCTTCAACTCGGTGAGATAAGCACTTTTTAAATGAATTGCAATATCTTTCTAACCTGTGTTTGGATTACACTGAATTTTACATATATTGTGCAGAATGATGTCCTAAACAACAAATTTCAACAGAAGAAATAGCTTGAAGAAATTCATCAGTTGTTTCTACTCCCAATCCAAAACGCTTCAACTCAGTGAGATGATCACTATTTGACCGAATGGCTATATCTTTTGAAGTTGTAGCTGGATTAAACTGAATTTGACATATATTGTGCAGAATCATGTCCTAAACAACATATTTCAACAGTAGAAACCAGCTTGCTGAAATTCTTTAGTTATTTCCACTCCGAATCAAAAACGCTTCAACTCGGTGAGATAAGCACTATTGGACCGAATGGCTATATCTTTTGAACTTGTAGCTGGATTACACTGAATTTGACATATAATGTGCATATTCATTTCCTAAACAACATATTTCAACAGCTGAAATCAGCTTGGTGAAATTCATTAGTTATTTCCACTTCTAATCAAAAACGCTTCAACTCGGTGAGATAAGCACTTTTCGACCGAATGGCTATATCTTTTGAATTTGTAGCTGGGTTACACTGAATTTGACATATATTGTGCAGAATCATATCCAAAACAACATATTGCAACAGCAGAAACCAGCTTGATGAAATTCATCAGTTATTTCCACTCCTAATCTAAAACGTTTCAACTTGGTGAGATAAGCACTTTTTGACCGAATGGCTATATTTTTTGTACTTGTTGCTAGATTACACTGAATTTGACATATATTGTGCAGAATCATGTCCTAAACAACATAATTCAACGGCAGAAACCAGCTTGATGAAATTCATTAGTTATATCCACTCCGAATAAAAAAAGCCTCAACTCGGTGAGATAAGCACTTTTTGAAAGAATGGCTGTATCTTATGAATCTGTGATGGGATTACACTGAATTAGACATATATTGTGCAGAATCATGTCCTAAAAAACATATTTCAACAACATAAACCAGTTGATGAAATTCATCAGTTATTTCCCCTCCGAATCAAAAACGCTTCAACTCAGTGAGATAAGCACTTTTTGACCGAATGGCTATATCTTTTGAACTTCTAGCTGGATTACACTGAATTTGACATATATTGTGCAGAATCATGTCCTAAACAACATATTTCATCAGCAAAAACAAGCTTGATGAAATTCATTAGTTATTTCCACTCCGAATCAAAAACGCTTCAACTCGGTGAGATAAGCACTTTTGGACCGAATGGCTATATCTTTTGAATTTGTAGCTGGATTATCCTGAATTTGACATATATTGTGCAGAATCATGTCCTAAACAACATATTGCAACAGCAGAAACCAGCTTGATGAAATTCATGAGTTATTTCCACTCCTAATCAAAAACGCCTCAACTCGGTGAGATAAGCACTTTTTGAACAAATGGCTATATCTTATGAATCTATGATGGGATTACACTGAATTTGACATATATTGTGCAGAATCATGTCCTAAACAACATATTTCATCAGCAAAAACCAGTTGATGAAATTCATTAGTTAGTTCAACTCCTAATAAAAAACGCTTCAACTCGGTGAGATAAGCACTTTTTAAATGAATTGCAATATCTTTTTAACCTGAGATTGGATTACACTGAATTTGACATATATTGTGCAGAATGATGTCCTAAACAACAAATTTCAACAGAAGAAATAGCTTGAAGAAATTCATCAGTTGTTTCTACTCCCAATCAAAAACGCTTCAACTCAGTGAGATGAGCACTATTTGACCGAATGGCTATATCTTTTGAAGTTGTAGCTGGATTAAACTGAATTTGACATATATTGTGCAGAATCATGTCCTAAACAACATATTTCAACAGTAGAAACCAGCTTGCTGAAATTCTTTAGTTATTTCCACTCCGAATCAAAAACGCTTCAACTCGGTGAGATAAGCACTATTGGACCGAATGGCTATATCTTTTGAACTTGTAGCTGGATTACACTGAATTTGACATATAATGTGCATATTCATTTCCTAAACAACATATTTCAACAGCTGAAATCAGCTTGGTGAAATTCATTAGTTATTTCCACTTCTAATCAAAAACGCTTCAACTCGGTGAGATAAGCACTTTTTGACCGAATGGCTATATCTATTGAATTTGTAGCTGGGTTACACTGAATTTGACATATATTGTGCAGAATCATGTCCAAAACAACATATTGCAACAGCAGAAACCAGCTTGATGAAATTCATGAGTTATTTCCACTCCTAATCAAAAACACTTTTACTCGGTGAGATAAGCACTTTTTGAACAAATGGCTATATCTTTTGAATTTGTAGCTGGATTACACTGAATTTGACATATATTGTGCAGAATCATGTCCTAAACAACATATTGCAACAGCAGAAACCAGCTTGATGAAATTCATCAGTTATTTCCACTCCTAATCTAAAACGTTTCAACTCGGTGAGATAAGCACTTTTTGACCGAATGGCTATATTTTTTGTACTTGTTGCTGGAATACACTGAATTTGACATATATTGTGCAGAATCATGTCCTAAACAATATAATTCAACGGCAGAAACCAGCTTGATGAAATTCATTAGTTATATACACTCCAAATAAAAAAAGCCTCAACTCGGTGAGATAAGCACTTTTTGAAAGAATGGATGTATCTTATGAATCTGTGATGGGATTACACTGAATTAGACATATATTGTGCAGAATCATGTCCTAAAAAACATATTTCAACAACATAAACCAGTTGATGAAATTCATCAGTTATTTCCCCTCCGAATCAAAAACGCTTCAACTCAGTGAGATAAGCACTTTTTGACCGAATGGCTATATCTTTTGAACTTCTAGCTGGATTACACTGAATTTGACATATATTGTGCAGAATCATGTCCTAAACAACATATTTCATCAGCAAAAACCAGCTTGATGAAATTCATTAGTTATTTCTACTCCGAATCAAAAACGCTTCAACTCGGTGAGATAAGCACTTTTGGACCGAACGGCTATATCTTTTGAATTTGTAGCGGGATTACCCTGAATTTGACATATATTGTGCAGAATCATGTCCTAAACAACATATTGCAACAGCAGAAACCAGCTTAATGCAATTCATGAGTTATTTCCACTCCTAATCAAAAACGCCTCAACTCGGTGAGATAAGCACTTTTTGAACAAATGGCTATATCTTATGAATCTGTGATGGGATTACACTGAATTTGACATATATTGTGCAGAATCATGTCCTAAACAAGATATTTCATCAGCAAAAACCAGCTTGATGAAATTCATTAGTTAGTTCCAATACTAATGAAAAACGCTTCAACTCGGTGAGATAAGCACTTTTTAAATGAATTGCAATATCTTTCTAACCTGTGTTTGGATTACACTGAATTTTACATATATTGTGCAGAATGATGTCCTAAACAACAAATTTCAACAGAAGAAATAGCTTGAAGAAATTCATCAGTTGTTTCTACTCCCAATCCAAAACGCTTCAACTCAGTGAGATGATCACTATTTGACCGAATGGCTATATCTTTTGAAGTTGTAGCTGGATTAAACTGAATTTGACATATATTGTGCAGATTCATTTCCTAAACAACATATTTCAACAGTAGAAACCAGCTTGCTGAAATTCTTTAGTTATTTCCACTCCGAATCAAAAACGCTTCAACTCGGTGAGATAAGCACTATTGGACCGAATGGCTATATCTTTTGAACTTGTAGCTGGATTACACTGAATTTGACATATAATGTGCATATTCATTTCCTAAACAACATATTTCAACAGCTGAAATCAGCTTGGTGAAATTCATTAGTTATTTCCACTTCTAATCAAAAACGCTTCAACTCGGTGAGATAAGCACTTTTCGACCGAATGGCTATATCTTTTGAATTTGTAGCTGGGTTACACTGAATTTGACATATATTGTGCAGAATCATATCCAAAACAACATATTGCAACAGCAGAAACCAGCTTGATGAAATTCATCAGTTATTTCCACTCCTAATCTAAAACGTTTCAACTTGGTGAGATAAGCACTTTTTGACCGAATGGCTATATTTTTTGTACTTGTTGCTAGATTACACTGAATTTGACATATATTGTGCAGAATCATGTCCTAAACAACATAATTCAACGGCAGAAACCAGCTTGATGAAATTCATTAGTTATATCCACTCCGAATAAAAAAAGCCTCAACTCGGTGAGATAAGCACTTTTTGAAAGAATGGCTGTATCTTATGAATCTGTGATGGGATTACACTGAATTAGACATATATTGTGCAGAATCATGTCCTAAAAAACATATTTCAACAACATAAACCAGTTGATGAAATTCATCAGTTATTTCCCCTCCGAATCAAAAACGCTTCAACTCAGTGAGATAAGCACTTTTTGACCGAATGGCTATATCTTTTGAACTTCTAGCTGGATTACACTGAATTTGACATATATTGTGCAGAATCATGTCCTAAACAACATATTTCATCAGCAAAAACAAGCTTGATGAAATTCATTAGTTATTTCCACTCCGAATCAAAAACGCTTCAACTCGGTGAGATAAGCACTTTTGGACCGAATGGCTATATCTTTTGAATTTGTAGCTGGATTATCCTGAATTTGACATATATTGTGCAGAATCATGTCCTAAACAACATATTGCAACAGCAGAAACCAGCTTGATGAAATTCATGAGTTATTTCCACTCCTAATCAAAAACGCCTCAACTCGGTGAGATAAGCACTTTTTGAACAAATGGCTATATCTTATGAATCTATGATGGGATTACACTGAATTTGACATATATTGTGCAGAATCATGTCCTAAACAACATATTTCATCAGCAAAAACCAGTTGATGAAATTCATTAGTTAGTTCAACTCCTAATAAAAAACGCTTCAACTCGGTGAGATAAGCACTTTTTAAATGAATTGCAATATCTTTTTAACCTGAGATTGGATTACACTGAATTTGACATATATTGTGCAGAATGATGTCCTAAACAACAAATTTCAACAGAAGAAATAGCTTGAAGAAATTCATCAGTTGTTTCTACTCCCAATCAAAAACGCTTCAACTCAGTGAGATGAGCACTATTTGACCGAATGGCTATATCTTTTGAAGTTGTAGCTGGATTAAACTGAATTTGACATATATTGTGCAGAATCATGTCCTAAACAACATATTTCAACAGTAGAAACCAGCTTGCTGAAATTCTTTAGTTATTTCCACTCCGAATCAAAAACGCTTCAACTCGGTGAGATAAGCACTATTGGACCGAATGGCTATATCTTTTGAACTTGTAGCTGGATTACACTGAATTTGACATATAATGTGCATATTCATTTCCTAAACAACATATTTCAACAGCTGAAATCAGCTTGGTGAAATTCATTAGTTATTTCCACTTCTAATCAAAAACGCTTCAACTCGGTGAGATAAGCACTTTTTGACCGAATGGCTATATCTTTTGAATTTGTAGCTGGGTTACACTGAATTTGACATATATTGTGCAGAATCATGTCCAAAACAACATATTGCAACAGCAGAAACCAGCTTGATGAAATTCATGAGTTATTTCCACTCCTAATCTAAAACGTTTCAACTTGGTGAGATAAGCACTTTTTGACCGAATGGCTATATTTTTTGTACTTGTTGCTAGATTACACTGAATTTGACATATATTGTGCAGAATCATGTCCTAAACAACATAATTCAACGGCAGAAACCAGCTTGATGAAATTCATTAGTTATATCCACTCCGAATAAAAAAAGCCTCAACTCGGTGAGATAAGCACTTTTTGAAAGAATGGCTGTATCTTATGAATCTGTGATGGGATTACACTGAATTAGACATATATTGTGCAGAATCATGTCCTAAAAAACATATTTCAACAACATAAACCAGTTGATGAAATTCATCAGTTATTTCCCCTCCGAATCAAAAACGCTTCAACTCAGTGAGATAAGCACTTTTTGACCGAATGGCTATATCTTTTGAACTTCTAGCTGGATTACACTGAATTTGACATATATTGTGCAGAATCATGTCCTAAACAACATATTTCATCAGCAAAAACAAGCTTGATGAAATTCATTAGTTATTTCCACTCCGAATCAAAAACGCTTCAACTCGGTGAGATAAGCACTTTTGGACCGAATGGCTATATCTTTTGAATTTGTAGCTGGATTATCCTGAATTTGACATATATTGTGCAGAATCATGTCCTAAACAACATATTGCAACAGCAGAAACCAGCTTGATGAAATTCATGAGTTATTTCCACTCCTAATCAAAAACGCCTCAACTCGGTGAGATAAGCACTTTTTGAACAAATGGCTATATCTTATGAATCTATGATGGGATTACACTGAATTTGACATATATTGTGCAGAATCATGTCCTAAACAACATATTTCATCAGCAAAAACCAGTTGATGAAATTCATTAGTTAGTTCCACTCCTAATAAAAAACGCTTCAACTCGGTGAGATAAGCACTTTTTAAATGAATTGCAATATCTTTTTAACCTGTGATTGGATTACACTGAATTTGACATATATTGTGCAGAATGATGTCCTAAACAACAAATTTCAACAGAAGAAATAGCTTGAAGAAATTCATCAGTTGTTTCTACTCCCAATCAAAAACGCTTCAACTCAGTGAGATAAGCACTATTTGACCGAATGGCTATATCTTTTGAAGTTGTAGCTGGATTAAACTGAATTTGACATATATTGTGCAGAATCATGTCCTAGAAAATATATTTCAACAGCAGAAACCAGCTTGGTGAAATTCATTAGTTATATCCACTCCGAATAAAAAAAGCCTCAACTCGGTGAGATAAGCACTTTTTGAACAAATGGCTATATCTTATGAATCTATGATGGGATTACACTGAATTAGACATATATTGTGCAGAATCATGTCCTAAACAACATATTTCAACAACATAAACCAGTTGATGAAATTCATCAGTTATTTCCCCTCCGAATCAAAAACGCTTCAACTCAGTGAGATAAGCACTGCTTGACCGAATGGCTATATATTTTGTACTTGTAGCTGGATTATACTGAATTTGACATATATTGTGCAGAATCATGTCCTAAACAACATATTTCAACAACAGAAACAAACTTGATGAAATCATTAGTTTTTTCCACTCCGAATCAAATACGCTTCAATTCGGTGAGAAAAGCACTTTTTGACCGAATGGCTATATCTTTTGAACTTGTAGCTGGATTATACTAAATTTGACATATATTGTGCAGAATCATGTCCTAAACAACATAATTCAACGGCAAAAACAAGCTTGATGAAATTCATTACTTATTTCCACTCCTAATCAAAAACGCTTCAACTTATCGAGATAAGCACTTTTTGACTGAATGGCTATATCTTTTGAACTTGTAGCTGAATTACACTGAATTTGACATATAATGTGCATATTCATTTCCTAAACAACATATTTCAACAGCTGAAATCAGCTTGGTGAAATTCATTAGTTATTTCCACTCCTAATCAAAAACGCTTCAACTCGGTGAGATAAGCACTTTTTGACCGAATGGCTATATCTTTTGAATTTGTAGCTTGGTTACACTGAATTTGACATATAATGTGCATATTCATTTCCTAAACAACATATTGCAACAGCAGAAACCAGCTTGATGAAATTCATGAGTTATTTCCACTCCTAATCAAAAACACTTTTACTCGGTGAGATAAGCACTTTTTGAACAAATGGCTATATCTTTTGAATTTGTAGCTGGATTACACTGAATTTGACATATATTGTGCAGAATCATGTCCTAAACAACATATTGCAACAGCAGAAACCAGCTTGATGAAATTCATCAGTTATTTCCACTCCTAATCTAAAACGTTTCAACTCGGTGAGATAAGCACTTTTTGACCGAATGGCTATATTTTTTGTACTTGTTGCTGGAATACACTGAATTTGACATATATTGTGCAGAATCATGTCCTAAACAATATAATTCAACGGCAGAAACCAGCTTGATGAAATTCATTAGTTATATACACTCCAAATAAAAAAAGCCTCAACTCGGTGAGATAAGCACTTTTTGAAAGAATGGATGTATCTTATGAATCTGTGATGGGATTACACTGAATTAGACATATATTGTGCAGAATCATGTCCTAAAAAACATATTTCAACAACATAAACCAGTTGATGAAATTCATCAGTTATTTCCCCTCCGAATCAAAAACGCTTCAACTCAGTGAGATAAGCACTTTTTGACCGAATGGCTATATCTTTTGAACTTCTAGCTGGATTACACTGAATTTGACATATATTGTGCAGAATCATGTCCTAAACAACATATTTCATCAGCAAAAACCAGCTTGATGAAATTCATTAGTTATTTCTACTCCGAATCAAAAACGCTTCAACTCGGTGAGATAAGCACTTTTGGACCGAACGGCTATATCTTTTGAATTTGTAGCGGGATTACCCTGAATTTGACATATATTGTGCAGAATCATGTCCTAAACAACATATTGCAACAGCAGAAACCAGCTTAATGCAATTCATGAGTTATTTCCACTCCTAATCAAAAACGCCTCAACTCGGTGAGATAAGCACTTTTTGAACAAATGGCTATATCTTATGAATCTGTGATGGGATTACACTGAATTTGACATATATTGTGCAGAATCATGTCCTAAACAAGATATTTCATCAGCAAAAACCAGCTTGATGAAATTCATTAGTTAGTTCCAATACTAATGAAAAACGCTTCAACTCGGTGAGATAAGCACTTTTTAAATGAATTGCAATATCTTTCTAACCTGTGTTTGGATTACACTGAATTTTACATATATTGTGCAGAATGATGTCCTAAACAACAAATTTCAACAGAAGAAATAGCTTGAAGAAATTCATCAGTTGTTTCTACTCCCAATCCAAAACGCTTCAACTCAGTGAGATGATCACTATTTGACCGAATGGCTATATCTTTTGAAGTTGTAGCTGGATTAAACTGAATTTGACATATATTGTGCAGAATCATGTCCTAAACAACATATTTCAACAGTAGAAACCAGCTTGCTGAAATTCTTTAGTTATTTCCACTCCGAATCAAAAACGCTTCAACTCGGTGAGATAAGCACTATTGGACCGAATGGCTATATCTTTTGAACTTGAAGCTGGATTACACTGAATTTGACATATAATGTGCATATTCATTTCCTAAACAACATATTTCAACAGCTGAAATCAGCTTGGTGAAATTCATTAGTTATTTCCACTTCTAATCAAAAACGCTTCAACTCGGTGAGATAAGCACTTTTCGACCGAATGGCTATATCTTTTGAATTTGTAGCTGGGTTACACTGAATTTGACATATATTGTGCAGAATCATATCCAAAACAACATATTGCAACAGCAGAAACCAGCTTGATGAAATTCATCAGTTATTTCCACTCCTAATCTAAAACGTTTCAACTTGGTGAGATAAGCACTTTTTGACCGAATGGCTATATTTTTTGTACTTGTTGCTAGATTACACTGAATTTGACATATATTGTGCAGAATCATGTCCTAAACAACATAATTCAACGGCAGAAACCAGCTTGATGAAATTCATTAGTTATATCCACTCCGAATAAAAAAAGCCTCAACTCGGTGAGATAAGCACTTTTTGAAAGAATGGCTGTATCTTATGAATCTGTGATGGGATTACACTGAATTAGACATATATTGTGCAGAATCATGTCCTAAAAAACATATTTCAACAACATAAACCAGTTGATGAAATTCATCAGTTATTTCCCCTCCGAATCAAAAACGCTTCAACTCAGTGAGATAAGCACTTTTTGACCGAATGGCTATATCTTTTGAACTTCTAGCTGGATTACACTGAATTTGACATATATTGTGCAGAATCATGTCCTAAACAACATATTTCATCAGCAAAAAC
The DNA here is from genome assembly GCF_037954325.1 of Fistularia commersonii. Classification (NCBI taxonomy): domain Eukaryota; kingdom Metazoa; phylum Chordata; class Actinopteri; order Syngnathiformes; family Fistulariidae; genus Fistularia; species Fistularia commersonii. The sequence goes on from NW_028233997.1 coordinate 1,610,486, forward strand.
AAGCTTGATGAAATTCATTAGTTATTTCCACTCCGAATCAAAAACGCTTCAACTCGGTGAGATAAGCACTTTTGGACCGAATGGCTATATCTTTTGAATTTGTAGCTGGATTATCCTGAATTTGACATATATTGTGCAGAATCATGTCCTAAACAACATATTGCAACAGCAGAAACCAGCTTGATGAAATTCATGAGTTATTTCCACTCCTAATCAAAAACGCCTCAACTCGGTGAGATAAGCACTTTTTGAACAAATGGCTATATCTTATGAATCTATGATGGGATTACACTGAATTTGACATATATTGTGCAGAATCATGTCCTAAACAACATATTTCATCAGCAAAAACCAGTTGATGAAATTCATTAGTTAGTTCAACTCCTAATAAAAAACGCTTCAACTCGGTGAGATAAGCACTTTTTAAATGAATTGCAATATCTTTTTAACCTGAGATTGGATTACACTGAATTTGACATATATTGTGCAGAATGATGTCCTAAACAACAAATTTCAACAGAAGAAATAGCTTGAAGAAATTCATCAGTTGTTTCTACTCCCAATCAAAAACGCTTCAACTCAGTGAGATAAGCACTATTTGACCGAATGGCTATATCTTTTGAAGTTGTAGCTGGATTAAACTGAATTTGACATATATTGTGCAGAATCATGTCCTAGAAAATATATTTCAACAGCAGAAACCAGCTTGGTGAAATTCATTAGTTATATCCACTCCGAATAAAAAAAGCCTCAACTCGGTGAGATAAGCACTTTTTGAACGAATGGCTATATCTTATGAATCTGTGATGGGATTACACTGAATTAGACATATATTGTGCAGAATCATGTCCTAAACAACATATTTCAACAACATAAACCAGTTGATGAAATTCATCAGTTATTTCCCCTCCGAATTAAAAACGCTTCAACTCAGTGAGATAAGCACTTTTTGACCGAATGGCTATATATTTTGTACTTGTAGCTGGATTATACTGAATTTGACATATATTGTGCAGAATCATGTCCTAAACAACATATTTCAACAACAGAAACAAACTTGATGAAATCATTAGTTTTTTCCACTCCGAATCAAATACGCTTCAATTCGGTGAGAAAAGCACTTTTTGACCGAATGGCTATATCTTTTGAACTTGTAGCTGGATTATACTAAATTTGACATATATTGTGCAGAATCATGTCCTAAACAACATAATTCAACGGCAAAAACAAGCTTGATGAAATTCATTACTTATTTCCACTCCTAATCAAAAACGCTTCAACTTATCGAGATAAGCACTTTTTGACTGAATGGCTATATCTTTTGAACTTGTAGCTGGATTACACTGAATTTGACATATAATGTGCATATTCATTTCCTAAACAACATATTTCAACAGCTGAAATCAGCTTGGTGAAATTCATTAGTTTTTTCCACTCCTAATCAAAAACGCTTCAACTCGGTGAGATAAGCACTTTTTGACCGAATGGCTATATCTTTTGAATTTGTAGCTTGGTTACACTGAATTTGACATATAATGTGCATATTCATTTCCTAAACAACATATTGCAACAGCAGAAACCAGCTTGATGAAATTCATGAGTTATTTCCACTCCTAATCAAAAACGCTTTTACTCGGTGAGATAAGCACTTTTTGAACAAATGGCTATATCTTTTGAATTTGTAGCTGGATTACACTGAATTTGACATATATTGTGCAGAATCATGTCCTAAACAACATATTGCAACAGCAGAAACCAGCTTGATGAAATTCATCAGTTATTTCCACTCCTAATCTAAAACGTTTCAACTCGGTGAGATAAGCACTTTTTGACCGAATGGCTATATTTTTTGTACTTGTTGCTGGATTACACTGAATTTGACATATATTGTGCAGAATCATGTCCTAAACAACATAATTCAACGGCAGAAACCAGCTTGATGAAATTCATTAGTTATATACACTCCAAATAAAAAAAGCCTCAACTCGGTGAGATAAGCACTTTTTGAAAGAATGGATGTATCTTATGAATCTGTGATGGGATTACACTGAATTAGACATATATTGTGCAGAATCATGTCTTAAAAAACATATTTCAACAACATAAACCAGTTGATGAAATTCATCAGTTATTTCCCCTCCGAATCAAAAACGCTTCAACTCAGTGAGATAAGCACTTTTTGACCGAATGGCTATATCTTTTGAACTTTTTGCTGGATTACACTGAATTTGACATATATTGTGCAGAATCATGTCCTAAACAACATATTTCATCAGCAAAAACCAGCTTGATGAAATTCATTAGTTATTTCTACTCCGAATCAAAAACGCTTCAACTCGGTGAGATAAGCACTTTTGGACCGAACGGCTATATCTTTTGAATTTGTAGCGGGATTACCCTGAATTTGACATATATTGTGCAGAATCATGTCCTAAACAACATATTGCAACAGCAGAAACCAGTTTAATGCAATTCATGAGTTATTTCCACTCCTAATCAAAAACGCCTCAACTCGGTGAGATAAGCACTTTTTGAACAAATGGCTATATCTTATGAATCTGTGATGGGATTACACTGAATTTGACATATATTGTGCAGAATCATGTCCTAAACAAGATATTTCATCAGCAAAAACCAGCTTGATGAAATTCATTAGTTAGTTCCAATACTAATGAAAAACGCTTCAACTCGGTGAGATAAGCACTTTTTAAATGAATTGCAATATCTTTCTAACCTGTGTTTGGATTACACTGAATTTTACATATATTGTGCAGAATGATGTCCTAAACAACAAATTTCAACAGAAGAAATAGCTTGAAGAAATTCATCAGTTGTTTCTACTCCCAATCCAAAACGCTTCAACTCAGTGAGATGAGCACTATTTGACCGAATGGCTATATCTTTTGAAGTTGTAGCTGGATTAAACTGAATTTGACATATATTGTGCAGAATCATGTCCTAAACAACATATTTCAACAGTAGAAACCAGCTTGCTGAAATTCTTTAGTTATTTCCACTCCGAATCAAAAACGCTTCAACTCGGTGAGATAAGCACTATTGGACCGAATGGCTATATCTTTTGAACTTGTAGCTGGATTACACTGAATTTGACATATAATGTGCATATTCATTTCCTAAACAACATATTTCAACAGCTGAAATCAGCTTGGTGAAATTCATTAGTTATTTCCACTTCTAATCAAAAACGCTTCAACTCGGTGAGATAAGCACTTTTCGACCGAATGGCTATATCTTTTGAATTTGTAGCTGGGTTACACTGAATTTGACATATATTGTGCAGAATCATGTCCAAAACAACATATTGCAACAGCAGAAACCAGCTTGATGAAATTCATGAGTTATTTCCACTCCTAATCTAAAACGTTTCAACTTGGTGAGATAAGCACTTTTTGACCGAATGGCTATATTTTTTGTACTTGTTGCTAGATTACATTGAATTTGACATATATTGTGCAGAATCATGTCCTAAACAACATAATTCAACGGCAGAAACCAGCTTGATGAAATTCATTAGTTATATCCACTCCGAATAAAAAAAGCCTCAACTCGGTGAGATAAGCACTTTTTGAAAGAATGGCTGTATCTTATGAATCTGTGATGGGATTACACTGAATTAGACATATATTGTGCAGAATCATGTCCTAAAAAACATATTTCAACAACATAAACCAGTTGATGAAATTCATCAGTTATTTCCCCTCCGAATCAAAAACGCTTCAACTCAGTGAGATAAGCACTTTTTGACCGAATGGCTATATCTTTTGAACTTCTAGCTGGATTACACTGAATTTGACATATATTGTGCAGAATCATGTCCTAAACAACATATTTCATCAGCAAAAACAAGCTTGATGAAATTCATTAGTTATTTCCACTCCGAATCAAAAACGCTTCAACTCGGTGAGATAAGCACTTTTGGACCGAATGGCTATATCTTTTGAATTTGTAGCTGGATTATCCTGAATTTGACATATATTGTGCAGAATCATGTCCTAAACAACATATTGCAACAGCAGAAACCAGCTTGATGAAATTCATGAGTTATTTCCACTCCTAATCAAAAACGCCTCAACTCGGTGAGATAAGCACTTTTTGAACAAATGGCTATATCTTATGAATCTATGATGGGATTACACTGAATTTGACATATATTGTGCAGAATCATGTCCTAAACAACATATTTCATCAGCAAAAACCAGTTGATGAAATTCATTAGTTAGTTCCACTCCTAATAAAAAACGCTTCAACTCGGTGAGATAAGCACTTTTTAAATGAATTGCAATATCTTTTTAACCTGTGATTGGATTACACTGAATTTGACATATATTGTGCAGAATGATGTCCTAAACAACAAATTTCAACAGAAGAAATAGCTTGAAGAAATTCATCAGTTGTTTCTACTCCCAATCAAAAACGCTTCAACTCAGTGAGATAAGCACTATTTGACCGAATGGCTATATCTTTTGAAGTTGTAGCTGGATTAAACTGAATTTGACATATATTGTGCAGAATCATGTCCTAGAAAATATATTTCAACAGCAGAAACCAGCTTGGTGAAATTCATTAGTTATATCCACTCCGAATAAAAAAAGCCTCAACTCGGTGAGATAAGCACTTTTTGAACGAATGGCTATATCTTATGAATCTGTGATGGGATTACACTGAATTAGACATATATTGTGCAGAATCATGTCCTAAACAACATATTTCAACAACATAAACCAGTTGATGAAATTCATCAGTTATTTCCCCTCCGAATCAAAAACGCTTCAACTCAGTGAGATAAGCACTTTTTGACCGAATGGCTATATATTTTGTACTTGTAGCTGGATTATACTGAATTTGACATATATTGTGCAGAATCATGTCCTAAACAACATATTTCAACAACAGAAACAAACTTGATGAAATCATTAGTTATTTCCACTCCGAATCAAATACGCTTCAACTCGGTGAGAAAAGAACTTTTTGACCGAATGGCTATATCTTTTGAACTTGTAGCTGGATTATACTAAATTTGACATATATTGTGCAGAATCATGTCCTAAACAACATAATTCAACGGCAAAAACAAGCTTGATGAAATTCATTACTTATTTCCACTCCTAATCAAAAACGCTTCAACTTATCGAGATAAGCACTTTTTGACTGAATGGCTATATCTTTTGAACTTGTAGCTGGATTACACTGAATTTGACATATAATGTGCATATTCATTTCCTAAACAACATATTTCAACAGCTGAAATCAGCTTGGTGAAATTCATTAGTTATTTCCACTCCTAATCAAAAACGCTTCAACTCGGTGAGATAAGCACTTTTTGACCGAATGGCTATATCTTTTGAATTTGTAGCTGGGTTACACTGAATTTGACATATATTGTGCAGAATCATGTCCTAAACAACATATTGCAACAGCAGAAACCAGCTTGATAAAATTCATGAGTTATTTCCACTCCTAATCTAAAACGTTTCAACTCGGTGAGATAAGCACTTTTTGACCGAATGGCTATATTTTTTGTACTTGTTGCTAGATTACACTGAATTTGACATATATTGTGCAGAATCATGTCCTAAACAACATAATTCAACGGCAGAAACCAGCTTGATGAAATTCATTAGTTATATCCACTCCGAATCAAATACGCTTCAACTCGGTGAGATAAGCACTTTTTGAAAGAATGGCTGTATCTTATGAATCTGTGATGGGATTACACTGAATTAGACATATATTGTGCAGAATCATGTCCTAAAAAACATATTTCAACAACATAAACCAGTTGATGAAATTCATCAGTTATTTCCCCTCCGAATCAAAAACGCTTCAACTCAGTGAGATAAGCACTTTTTGACCGAATGGCTATATCTTTTGAACTTCTAGCTGGATTACACTGAATTTGACATATATTGTGCAGAATCATGTCCTAAACAACATATTTCATCAGCAGAAACCGCCTTGATGATATTCATTGGTTATTTCCACTCCAAATCAAAAACGCTCCAACTCGGTGAGATAAGCACTTTTTGAACGAATGGCTATATCTTTTGAACTTGTTGCTGGATTACACTGAATTTGACATATATTGTTCAGAATACTGTCCTTAACAACATAATTCAACGGCACAAACCAGCTTGATGAAATCATTAGTTATTTCCACTCCGAATCAAAAACGCATCAACTCATTGAGATAAGGACTTTTTGACCGAATGGCTATATATTTTGAACTCGTAGCTGGATTACACTGAATTTGACATATATTGTGCAGATTCATGTCCTAAACAACATATTTCATCAGCAAAAACCAGCTTGAAGAAATTCATTGGTTATTTCCACTTCTAATGAAAAACGCTTCAACTTGGTGAGATAAGCACTATTTGAACGAATGGCTATATCTTTTGAACTTGGGGCTGGATTAAACTGAATTTGACATATATTGTGCAGAATCATGTCCTAAAAAACATATTTCAACAGAAGAAACCAGCTGGATGAAATTCATTTGTTATTTCCACTCCTAATCAAAAACGCTTCAACTCGGTGAGATAAGCACTTTTTGACCGAATGGCTATATCTTCTGAACTTGTTGCTGGATTACACTGAGTTTGACATATATTGTGCAGAATCATGTCCTAAACAACATAATTCAACAGCAGAAACCAGCTTGATGAAATTCATTAGTTATTTCCACTCCGAATAAAAAATGCCTCGACTCGGTGAGATAAGCACTTTTTGAACAAATGGCTATATCTTATGAATCTGTAATAGGATTACACTGAATTAGACATATATTGTGTAGAATTATGTCCTAAACAACATATTTCAACAGTAGAAACCAGCTTGCTGAAATTCTTTAGTTATTTCCACTCCGAATCAAAAACGCTTCAACTCGGTGAGATAAGCACTATTGGACCGAATGGCTATATCTTTTGAACTTGTAGCTGGATTACACTGAATTTGACATATAATCTGCATATTCATTTCCTAAACAACATATTTCAACAGCTCAAATCAGCTTGGTGAAATTCATTAGTTATTTCCACTCCTAATCAAAAACGCTTCAACTCGGTGAGATAAGCACTTTTTGACCGAATGGCTATATCTTTTGAATTTGTAGCTGGGTTACACTGAATTTGACATATATTGTGCAGAATCATGTCCAAAACAACATATTGCAACAGCAGAAACCAGCTTGATGAAATTCATGAGTAATTTCCACTCCTAATCTAAAACATTTCAACTCGGTGAAATAAGCACTTTTTGACCGAATGGCTATATTTTTTTGTACTTGTTGCTAGATTACACTGAATTTGACATATATTGGTCAGAATCATGTCCTAAAAAACATATTTCAACAACATAAACCAGTTGATGAAATTCATCAGTTATTTCCCCTCCGAATCAAAAATGCTTCAACTCAGTGAGATAAGCACTTTTTGACCGAATGGCTATATATTTTGTACTTGTAGCTGGATTATACTGAATTTGACATATATTGTGCAGAATCATGTCCTAAACAACATATTTCAACAACAGAAACAAACTTGATGAAATCATTAGTTATTTCCACTCCGAATCAAATACGCTTCAACTCGGTGAGAAAAGCACTTTTTGACCGAATGGCTATATCTTTTGAACTTGTAGCTGGATTATACTAAATTTGACATATAATGTGCATATTCATTTCCTAAACAACATATTTCATCAGCAAAAACCAGCTTGATGAAATTAGTTGGTTATTTCCACTCCTAATCAAAAACGCTTCAACTTGGTGAGACAAGCACTATTTGAACGAATGGCTATATCTTTTGAACTTGGGGCTGGATTAAACTGAATTTGACATATATTGTGCAGAATCATGTCCTAAAAAACATATTTCAACAGAAGAAACCAGCTGGATGAAATTCATTTGTTATTTCCACTCCTAATCAAAAACGCTTCAACTCGGTGAGATAAGCACTTTTTGACCGAATGGCTATATCTTTTGAACTTGTTGCTGGATTACACTGAATTTGACATATATTGTGCAGAATCATGTCCTAAAAAATATATTTCAACAGCAGAAACCAGCTTGATGAAATTCATTAGTTATTTCCACTCCGAATAAATAATGCCTCAACTCGGTGAGATAAGCACTTTTTGAACAAATGGCTATATCTTATGAATCTGTAATAGGATTACACTGAATTAGACATATATTGTGTAGAATTATGTCCTAAACAACATATTTCAACAGTAGAAACCAGCTTGCTGAAATTCTTTAGTTATTTCCACTCCGAATCAAAAACGCTTCAACTCGGTGAGATAAGCACTATTGGACCGAATGGCTATATCTTTTGAACTTGTAGCTGGATTACACTGAATTTGACATATAATCTGCATATTCATTTCCTAAACAACATATTTCAACAGCTCAAATCAGCTTGGTGAAATTCATTAGTTATTTCCACTCCTAATCAAAAACGCTTCAACTCGGTGAGATAAGCACTTTTTGACCGTATGGCTATATCTTTTGAATTTGTAGCTGGGTTACACTGAATTTGACATATATTGTGCAGAATCATGTCCTAAACAACATATTGCAACAGCAGAAACCAGCTTGATGAAATTCATGAGTTATTTCCACTCCTAATCTAAAACATTTCAACTCGGTGAGATAAGCACTTTTTGACCGAATGGCTATATTTTTTTGTACTTGTTGCTAGATTACACTGAATTTGACGTATATTGTGCAGAATCATGTCCTAAACAACATAATTCAACGGCAGAAACCAGCTTGATGAAATTCATTAGTTATATCCACTCTGAATAAAAAAAGCCTCAACTCGGTGAGATAAGCACTTTTTGAAAGAATGGCTGTATCTTATGAATCTGTGATGGGATTACACTGAATTAGACATATATTGTGCAGAATCATGTCCTTAAAAACATATTTCAACAACATAAACCAGTTGATGAAATTCATCAGTTATTTCCCCTCCGAATCAAAAACGCTTCAACTCAGTGAGATAAGCACTTTTTGACCGAATGGCTATATCTTTTGAACTTCTATCTGGATTACACTGAATTTGACATATATTGTGCAGAATCATGTCCTAAACAACATATTTCATCAGCAAAAACCCGCAGGATGAAATTCATTAGTTATTTCCACTCCGAATCAAAAATGCTTCAACTCGGTGAGATAAGCACTTTTGGACCGAATGGCTATATCTTTTGAATTTGTAGCTGGATTACCCTGCATTTGACATATATTGTGCAGAATCATGTCCTAAACAACATATTGCAACAGCAGAAACCAGCTTGATGAAATTCATGAGTTATTTCCACTACTAATAAAAACGCCTCAACTCGGTGAGATAAGCACTTTTTGAACAAATGGCTATATCTTATGAATCTGTGATGGGATTACACTGAATTTGACATATATTGTGCAGAATCATGTCCTAAACAACATATTTCATCAGCAAAAACCAGTTGATGAAATTCATTAGTTAGTTCCACTCCTAATAAAAAACGCTTCAACTCGGTGAGATAAGCACTTTTTAAATGAATTGCAATATCTTTTTAACCTGTGATTGGATTACACTGAATTTGACATATATTGTGCAGAATGATGTCCTAAACAACAAATTTCAACAGAAGAAATAGCTTGAAGAAATTCATCAGTTGTTTCTACTCCCAATCAAAAACGCTTCAACTCAGTGAGATAAGCACTATTTGACCGAATGGCTATATCTTTTGAAGTTGTTGCTGGATTAAACTGAATTTGACATATATTGTGCAGAATCATGTCCTAAAAAATATATTTCAACAGCAGAAACCAGCTTGGTGAAATTCATTAGTTATATCCACTCCGAATAAAAAAAGCCTCAACTTTGTGAGATAAGCACTTTTTGAACGAATGGCTATATCTTATGAATCTGTGATGGGTTTACACTGAATTAGACATATATTGTGCAGAATCATGTCCTAAACAACATTTTTCAACAACATAAACCAGTTGATGAAATTCATCAGTTATTTCCCCTCCGAATCAAAAACACTTCAACTCAGTGAGATGAGCACTTTTTGACCGAATGGCTATATATTTTGTACTTGTAGCTGGATTATACTGAATTTGACATATATTGTGCAGAATCATGTCCTAAACAACATATTTCAGCAACAGAAACAAACTTGATGAAATCATTAGTTATTTCCACTCCGAATCAAATACGCTTCAACTCGGTGAGAAAAGCACTTTTTGACCGAATGGCTATATCTTTTGAACTTGTAGCTGGATTACACAGAATTTGACATATATCGTGCAGAATCATGTCCTAAACATCATATTTCAACAGCAGAAACCAGCTTGGTGTATTTCATTTGTTATTTCCACTCCGAATCAAAAACGCTTCAACTCGGTGAGATAAGCACTATTGGACCGAATGGCTATATCTTTTGAACTTGTAGCTGGATTACACTGAATTTGACATATAATGTGCATATTCATTTCCTAAACAACATATTTCAACAGCTGAAATCAGCTTGGTGAAATTCATTAGTTATTTCCACTCCTAATCAAAAACGCTTCAACTCGGTGAGATAAGCACTTTTTGACCGAATGGCTATATCTTTTGAATTTGTAGGTGGGTTACACTGAATTCGACATATATTGTGCAGAATCATGTCCAAAACAACATATTGCAACAGCAGAAACCAGCTTGATGAAATTCATGAGTTATTTCCACTCCTAATCTAAAACATTTCAACTCGGTGAGATAAGCACTTTTTGACCGAATGGCTATATTTTTTTGTACTTGTTGCTAGATTACACTGAATTTGACATATATTGTGCAGAATCATGTCCTAAACAACATAATTCAACGGCAGAAACCAGCTTGATGAAATTCATTAGTTATATACACTCTGAATAAAAAAAGCCTCAACTCGGTGAGATAAGCACTTTTTGAAAGAATGGCTGTATCTTATGAATCTGTGATGTGATTACACTGAATTAGACATATATTGTGCAGAATCATGTCCTAAAAAACATATTTCAACAACATAAACCAGTTGATGAAATTAATCAGTTATTTCCCCTCCGAATCAAAAACGCTTCAAATCAGTGAGATAAGCACTTTTTGACCGAATGGCCATATATTTTGTACTTGTAGCTGGATTATACTGAATTTGACATATATTGTGCAGAATCATGTCCTAAACAACATATTTCAACAACAGAAACAAACTTGATGAAATCATTAGTTATTTCCACTCCGAATCAAATACGCTTCAATTCGGTGAGAAAAGCACTTTTTGACCGAATGGCTATATCTTTTGAACTTGTAGCTGGATTATACTAAATTTGACATATGATGTGCATATTCATTTCCTAAACAACATATTTCATCAGCAAAAACCAGCTTGATGAAATTCATTGGTTATTTCCACTCCTAATCAAAAACGCTTCAACTTGGTGAGATAAGCACTATTTGAACGAATGGCTATATCTTTTGAACTTCGGGCTGGATTAAACTGAATTTGACATATATTGTGCAGAATCATGTCCTAAAAAACATATTTCAACAGAAGAAACAGGCTGGATGAAATTCATTTGTTATTTCCACTCCTAATCAAAAACGCTTCAACTCGGTGAGATAAGCACTTTTTGACCGAATGGCTATATCTTTTGAACTTGTTGCTGGATTACACTGAATTTGACATATATTGTGCAGAATCATGTCCTAAAAAATATATTTCAACAGCAGAAACCAGCTTGATGAAATTCATTTGTTATTTCCACTCCGAATAAAAAATGCCTCAACTCGGTGAGATAAGCACTTTTTGAACAAATGGCTATATCTTATGAATCTGTGATAGGATTACACTGAATTAGACATATATTGTGTAGAATTATGTCCTAAACAACATATTTCAACAGTAGAAACCAGCTTGCTGAAACTCTTTAGTTATTTCCACTCCGAATCAAAAACGCTTCAACTCGGTGAGATAAGCACTATTGGACCGAATGGCTATATCTTTTGAACTTGTAGCTGGATTACACTGAATTTGACATATAATGTGCATATTCATTTCCTAAACAACATATTTCAACAGCTGAAATCAGCTTGGTGAAATTCATTAGTTATTTCCACTCCTAATCAAAAACGCTTCAACACGGTGAGATAAGCACTTTTTGACCGAATGGCTATATCTTTTGAATTTGTAGCTGGGTTACACTGAATTTGACATATATTGTGCAGAATCATGTCCAAAACAACATATTGCAACAGCAGAAACCAGCTTGATGAAATTCATGAGTTATTTCCACTCCTAATCAAAAACGCTTCAACTCGGTGAGATAAGCACTTTTTGAACAAATGGCTATATCTTTTGAATTTGTAGCTGGATTACACTGAATTTGACATATATTGTGCAGAATCATGTCCTAAACAACATATTGCAACAGCAGAAACCAGCTTGATGAAATTCATTAGTTATATCCACTCTGAATAAAAAAAGCCTCAACTCGGTGAGATAAGCACTTTTTGAAAGAATGGCTGTATCTTATGAATCTGTGATGGGATTACACTGAATTAGACATATATTGTGCAGAATCATGTCCTTAAAAACATATTTCAACAACATAAACCAGTTGATGAAATTCATCAGTTATTTCCCCTCCGAATCAAAAACGCTTCAACTCAGTGAGATAAGCACTTTTTGACCGAATGGCTATATCTTTTGAACTTCTATCTGGATTACACTGAATTTGACATATATTGTGCAGAATCATGTCGTAAACAACATATTTCATCAGCAAAAACCCGCAGGATGAAATTCATTAGTTATTTCCACTCCGAATCAAAAATGCTTCAACTCGGTGAGATAAGCACTTTTGGACCGAATGGCTATATCTTTTGAATTTGTAGCTGGATTACCCTGCATTTGACATATATTGTGCAGAATCATGTCCTAAACAACATATTGCAACAGCAGAAACCAGCTTGATGAAATTCATGAGTTATTTCCACTCCTAATAAAAACGCCTCAACTCGGTGAGATAAGCACTTTTTGAACAAATGGCTATATCTTATGAATCTGTGATGGGATTACACTGAATTTGACTATATTGTGCAGAATCATGTCCTAAACAACATATTTCATCAGCAAAAACCAGTTGATGAAATTCATTAGTTAGTTCCACTCCTAATAAAAAACGCTTCAACTCGGTGAGATAAGCACTTTTTAAATGAATTGCAATATCTTTTTAACCTGTGATTGGATTACACTGAATTTGACATATATTGTGCAGAATGATGTCCTAAACAACAAATTTCAACAGAAGAAATAGCTTGAAGAAATTCATCAGTTGTTTCTACTCCCAATCAAAAACGCTTCAACTCAGTGAGATAAGCACTATTTGACCGAATGGCTATATCTTTTGAAGTTGTTGCTGGATTAAACTGAATTTGACATATATTGTGCAGAATCATGTCCTAAAAATATATATTTCAACAGCAGAAACCAGCTTGGTGAAATTCATTAGTTATATCCACTCCGAATAAAAAAAGCCTCAACTCGGTGAGATAAGCACTTTTTGAACGAATGGCTATATCTTATGAATCTGTGATGGGATTACACTGAATTAGACATATATTGTGCAGAATCATGTCCTAAACAACATTTTTCAACAACATAAACCAGTTGATGATATTCATCAGTTATTTCCCCTCCGAATCAAAAACGCTTCAACTCAGTGAGATAAGTACTTTTTGACCGAATGGCTATATATTTTGTACTTGTAGCTGGATTATACTGAATTTGACATATATTGTGCAGAATCATGTCTTAAACAACATATTTCAACAACAGAAACAAACTTGATGAAATCATTAGTTATTTCCACTCCGAATCAAATACGCTTCAACTCGGTGAGAAAAGCACTTTTTGACCGAATGGCTATATCTTTTGAACTTGTAGCTGGATTATACTAAATTTGACATATATTGTGCAGAATCATGTCCTAAACAACATAATTCAACGGCAAAAACAAGCTTGATGAAATTCATTACTTATTTACACTCCTAATCAAAAACGCTTCAACTTATCGAGATAAGCACTTTTTGACTGAATGGCTATATCTTTTGAACTTGTAGCTGGATTACACTGAATTTGACATATAATGTGCATATTCATTTCCTAAACAACATATTTCAACAGCTGAAATCAGCTTGGTGAAATTCATTAGTTATTTCCACTCCTAATCAAAAACGCTTCAACTCGGTGAGATAAGCACTTTTTGACCGAATGGCTATATCTTTTGAATTTGTAGCTGGGTTACACTGAATTTGACATATATTGTGCAGAATCATGTCCAAAACAACATATTGCAACAGCAGAAACCAGCTTGATGAAATTCATGAGTTATTTCCACTCCTAATCAAAAACGCTTCAACTCGGTGAGATAAGCACTTTTTGAACAAATGGCTATATCTTTTGAATTTGTAGCTGGATTACACTGAATTTGACATATATTGTGCAGAATCATGTCCTAAACAACATATTGCAACAGCAGAAACCAGCTTGATGAAATTCATCAGTTGTTTCCACTCCTAATCTAAAACGTTTCAACTCGGTGAGATAAGCACTTTTTGACCGAATGGCTATATTTTTTGTACTTGTTGCTAGATTACACTGAATTTGACATATATTGTGCAGAATCATGTCCTAAACAACATAATTCAACGGCAGAAACCAGCTTGATGAAATTCATTAGTTATATCCACTCCGAATAAAAAAAGCCTCAACTCGGTGAGATAAGCACTTTTTGAAAGAATGGCTGTATCTTATGAATCTGTGATGGGATTACACTGAATTAGACATATATTGTGCAGAATCATGTCCTAAAAAACATATTTCAACAACATAAACCAGTTGATGAAATTCATCAGTTATTTCCCCTCCGAATCAAAAACGCTTCAACTCAGTGAGATAAGCACTTTTTGAAAAAATGGCTATATCTTATGAATATTTGATGGGATTACACTGAATTAGACATATATTGTGCAGAATCAAGCCCTAAAAAACTTCATTCAACGGCAGAAACCAGCTTGATGAAATTCATTTGTTATTTCCACTCCTAATAAAAAACGCATCAACTCGGTGAGATAAGCACTTTTTGACCGAATGGCTATATATTTTGAACTTGTAGCTGGATTACACTGAATTTGACATATATTTTGCAGAATCATGTCCTAAACAAAACATTTCATTAACAAAAACCAGCTTGATGAAATTCATTTATAATTTCCTCTCCGAATCAAAAACGATTCAACTTGGTGAGATAAGCACTGTTTGACCGAATGGCTATATCTTTTGAACTTGTTGCTGGATTACACTGAATTTGACATATAATGTGCATATTCATTTCCTAAACAACATATTTCAACAGCTGAAACCAGCTTGATGAAATAAATGAGTTATTTCCACTCCTAATCAAAAACGCTTCAACTCGGTGAGATAAGCACTTTTTGAACAAATGGCTATATCTTTTGAATTTGTAGCTGGATTACACTGAATTTGACATATATTGTGCAGAATCATGTCCTAAACAACATATTGCAACAGCTGAAACCAGCTTGATGAAATTCATCAGTTATTTCCACTCCTAATCTAAAACGTTTCAACTCGGTGAGATAAGCACTTTTTGACCGAATGGCTATATTTTTTGTACTTGTTGCTAGATTACACTGAATTTGACATATATTGTGCAGAATCCTGTCCTAAACAACATAATTCAACGGCAGAAAACCAGCTTGATGAAATTCATTAGTTATTTCCACTCCTAATCAAAAACGCATCAACTCATTGAGATAAGCACTTTTTGAAAGAATGGCTCTATATTTTGAACTTGTGGCTGGATTACACTGAATTTGACATATATTTTGCAGAATCATGTCCTAAACAACATATTTCAACATCAAAAACCAGCATGCTGAAATTCATTTATAATTTCCACTCCGAATCAATAACGATTCAACTCGGTGAGATAAGCACTGTTTCACCGAATGGCTATATCTTATAAATATGTAATGGGATTACACTGAATTAGACATATATTGTGCAGAATCATGTCCTAAACAACATATTTCATCAGCAAAACCAGCTTGATGAAATTGATTTATAATTTCAACTCCGAATCAAAAACGATTCAACTCGGTGAGATAAGCACTGTTTGACCGAATGGCTATATCTTATGAATCTGTAATGGGATTACACTGAATTAGACATATATTGTGCAGAATCATATCCTAAACAAAATATTTCAACAGCAGAAACCAGCTTGATGAAATTCATTAGTTATTTCCACTCCGATTCAAAAACGCTTCAACTCGGTGAGATAAGCACTTTTGGACCGAATGGCTATATCTTTTGAACTTGTTGCTGGATTACACTGAATTTGATATATATTGTGCAGAATCATGTCCTAAAAAAACATAATTCAACGGCAAAAACCAGCTTGATGATATTCATTGGTTATTTCCACTCCTAATCAAAAACGCATCAACTCATTGAGATAAGCACTTTTTGACCGAATAGCTATATATTTTGAACTAGTAGCTGGAATACACTGAATTTGACATATACTGTGCAGAATCATGTCCTAAACAACATATTGCAACAGCAGAAACCAGCTTGATGCAATTCATGAGTTATTTCCACTCCTAATCAAAAACGCCTAAACTCGGTGAGATAAGCACTTTTTGAACAAATGGCTATTTCTTATGAATCTGTGATGGGATTACACTGAATTTGACATATATTGTGCAGATTCATGTCCTAAACAACATATTTCATCAGCAAAAACCAGCTTGATGAAATTCATTAGTTAGTTCCACTCCTAATAAAAAACGCTTCAACTCGGTGAGATAAGCACTTTTTAAATGAATTGCAATATCTTTTTAACCTGTCATTGGATTACACTGAATTTGATATATATTGTGCAGAATGATGTCCTAAACAACAAATTTCAACAGAAGAAATAGCTTGAAGAAATTCATCAGTTGTTTCTACTCCCAATCAAAAACGCTTCAACTCAGTGAGATAAGCACTATTTGACCGAATGGCTATATCTTTTGAAGTTGTAGCTGGATTAAACTGAATTTGACATATATTGTGCAGAATCATGTCCTAAAAAATATATTTCAACAGCAGAAACCAGCTTGGTGAAATTCATTAGTTATATCCACTCCGAATAAAAAAAGCCTCAACTCGGTGAGATAAGCACTTTTTGAACGAATGGCTATATCTTATGAATCTGTGATGGGATTACACTGAATTAGACATATATTGTGCAGAATCATGTCCTAAACATTATATTTCAACAACATGAACCAGTTGATGAAATTCATCAGTTATTTCCCCTCCGAATAAAAAACGCTTCAACTCAGTGAGATAAGCACTTTTTTACCGAATGGCTATATCTTTTGAACTTCTAGCTGGATTACACTGAATTTGACATATATTGTGCAGAATCATGTCCTAAACAACATAATTCAACGGCAGAAACCAGCTTGATGAAATTCATTAGTTATTTCCACTCTTAATAAAAAACGCATCAACTCATTGAGATAAGTACTTTTTGACCGAATGGCTATATATTTTGTACTTGTAGCTGGATTATACTGAATTTGATATATATTGTGCAGAATCATGTCCTAAACAACATATTTCAACAACAGAAACAAACTTGATGAAATCATTAGTTATTTCCACTCCTAATCAAAAACGCTTCAACTCGGTGAGATAAGCACTTTTTGAACAAATGGCTATAAATTTTGAATTTGTAGCTGGATTACACTGAATTTGACATATATTGTGCAGAATCATGTCCTAAACAACATAATTCAACGGCAAAAACAAGCTTGATGAAATTCATTACTTATTTCCACTCATAATCAAAAACGCTTCAACTTATCGAGATAAGCACTTTTTGACTGAATGGCTATATCTTTTGAACTTGTAGCTGGATTACACAGAATTTGACATATATTGTGCAGAATCATGTCATAAAAAAAATGTTTCAACAACAGAAACCAGCTTGATGAAATTCATTAGTTATTTCCAATCCGAATCAAAAACGCCTCAACTCGGTGAGATAAGCACTTTTTGAACAAATGGCTATATCTTATGAATCTGTGATGGGATTACACAGAATTAGACATATATTGTGCAGAATCATGTCCTAAACATCATATTTCAACAGCAGAAACCAGCTTGGTGTAATTCATTTGTTATTTCCACTCCGAATCAAAAACGCTTCAACTCGGTGAGATAAGCACTTTTTGAACGAATTTATAATATCTTTGAACCTGTGATGGGATTAAACTGAATTTGACATATATTGTGCAGAATCATGTCCCAAACAACATATCTCAACAGCAGAAACCGCCTTGATGATATTCATTGGTTATTTCCACTCCAAATCAAAAACGCTCCAACTCGGTGAGATAAGCACTTTTTAAATGAATTGCAATATCTTTTTAAGCTGTGATTGGATTACACTGAATTTGACATATATTGTGCAGAATGATGTCCTAAACAACAAATTTCAACAGAAGAAATAGCTTGAAGAAATTCATCAGTTGTTTCTACTCCCAATCAAAAACGCTTCAACTCAGTGAGATAAGCACTATTTGACCGAATGGCTATATCTTTTGAAGTTGTAGCTGGATTAAACTGAATTTGACATATATTGTGCAGAATCATGTCCTTAAAAATATATTTCAACAGCAGAAACCAGCTTGGTGAAATTCATTAGTTATATCCACTCCGAATAAAAAAAGCCTCAACTCGGAGAGATAAGCACTTTTTGAACGAATGGCTATATCTTATGAATCTGTGATGGGATTACACTGAATTAGACATATATTGTGCAGAATCATGTCCTAAACAACATATTTCAACAACATAAACCAGCTGGAAGAAATTCATTAGTTATTTCCACTCCTAATAAAAAACGCTTCAACTCGGTGCGATAAGCACTTTTTGACCGAATGGCTATATCTTTTGAACTTGTAGCTGGATTACACTGAATTTGACATATTTTGTGCAGAATCATGTCCTAAAAAATATATTTCAACAGCAGAAACCAGCTTGATGAAATTCATTAGTTACTTCCACTCCGAATAAAAAATGCCTCAACTCGGTGAGATAAGCACTTTTTGAACAAATGGCTATATCTTATGAATCTGTAATAGGATTACACTGAATTAGACATATATTGTGTAGAATTATGTCCTAAACAACATATTTCAACAGTAGAAACCAGCTTGCTGAAATTCATTAGTAATTTCCACTCCGAATCAAAAACGCTTCAACTCGGTGAGATAAGCACTATTGGACCGAATGGCTATATCTTTTGAACTTGTAGCTGGATTACGCTGAATTTGAATTATATTGTGCAGAATCATGTCCTAAATGACATAATTCAATGGCAGAAACCAGCTTTATGAAATTCATTAGTTATTTCCACTTCTAATAAAAAACGCATCAACTCGGTGAGATAAGCACTTTTTGAAAAAAATGGCTATATCTTATGAATATTTGATGGGATTACACTGAATTAGAAATATATTGTGCAGAATCAAGCCCTAAAAAACTTCATTCAACGGCAGAAACCAGCTTGATGAAATTCATTTGTTATTTCCACTCCAAACAAAAAATGCATCATGTTATTGATATAAGCACTTTTTGACCGAATGGCTATATCTTTTGAACTTGTAGCTGGATTACACTGAATTTGACATATATTTTGCAGAATCATGTCCTAAACAAAATATTTCATTAACAAAAACCAGCTTGATGAAATTCATTTATAATTTCCAATCCGAATCAAAAACGCTTCAACTCGGTGAGATAAGCACTTTTTGACCGAATGGCTATATCTTTTGAATTTGTAGCTGGATTACACTGAATTTGACATATAATGTGCATATTCATGTCCTAAACAACATATTTCAACAGCTGAAATCAGCTTGGTGAAATTCATTAGTTATTTCCACTCCCAATCAAAAACGCTTCAACTCGGTGAGATAAGCACTTTTTGACCGAATGGCTATATCTTTTGAATTTGTATCTGGGTTACACTGAATTTGACATATATTGTGCAGAATCATGTCCAAAACAACATATTGCAACAGCAGAAACCAGCTTGATGAAATTCATGAGTTATTTCCACTCCTAATCAAAAACGCTTCAACTCGGTGAGGTAAGCACTTTTTGAATAAATGGCTATATCTTTTGAATATGTAGCTGGATTACACTGAATTTGACATATATTGTGCAGAATCATGTCCTAAACAACATAATTCAACGGCAAAAACCAGCCTGATGAAATTCATTACTTATTTCCACTCATAATCAAAAACGCTTCAACTTATCGAGATAAGCACTTTTTGACTGAATGTCTATATATTTTGAACTTGTTGCTGGATTACACTGAATTTGACACATATTGTGCAGAATCATGTCCTAAACAACATATTTCATCAGCAGAAACCAGCTTGGTGAAATTCATTACTTATATCCACTCCGAATAAAAAACGCCTCAACTCGGTGAGATAAGCACTTTTTGAAAAAATGGCTATATCTTATGAATATTTGATGGGATTACACTGAATTTGACACATATTGTGCAGAATCATGTCCTAAACAACATAATTCAACGGCAGAAACCAGCTTGATGAAATTCATTTGTTATTTCCACTCCCAATAAAAAACGCATCAACTCGGTGAGATAAGTACTTTTTGACCGAATGGCTATATATTTTGAACTTGTAGCTGGATTACACTGAATTTGACATATATTTTGCAGAATCATGTCCTAAACAAAACATTTCATTAACAAAAACCAGCTTGATGAAATTCATTTATAATTTCCTCTCCGAATCAAAAACGATTCAACTTGGTGAGATAAGCACTGTTTGACCGAATGGCTATATCTTTTGAACTTGTAGCTGGATTACACTGAATTTGACATATAATGTGCATATTCATTTCCTAAACAACATATTTCAACAGCTGAAATCAGCTTGGTGAAATTCATTAGTTATTTCCACTCCTAATCAAAAACGCTTCAACTCGGTGAGATAAGCACTTTTTGACCGAATGGCTATATCTTTTGAATTTGTAGCTGGGTTACACTGAATTTGACATATATTGTGCAGAATCATGTCCAAAACAACATATTGCAACAGCAGAAACCAGCTTGATGAAATTCATGAGTTATTTCCACTCCTAATCTAAAACATTTCAACTCGGTGAGATAAGCACTTTTTGACCGAATGGCTATATTTTTTTGTACTTGTTGCTAGATTACACTGAATTTGACATATATTGTGCAGAATCATGTCCTAAACAACATAATTCAACGGCAGAAACCAGCTTGATGAAATTCATTAGTTATATACACTCCGAATAAAAAAAGCCTCAACTCGTTGAGATAAGCACTTTTTGAAAGAATGGCTGTATCTTATGAATCTGTGATGGGATTACACTGAATTAGACATATATTGTGCAGAATCATGTCCTAAAAAACATATTTCAACAACATAAACCAGTTGATGAAATTAATCAGTTATTTCCCCTCCGAATCAAAAACGCTTCAACTCAGTGAGATAAGCACTTTTTGACCGAATGGCTATATATTTTGTACTTGTAGCTGGATTACACTGAATTTGACATATATTGTGCAGAATCATGTCCTAAACAACATATTTCAACAACAGAAACAAACTTGATGAAATCATTAGTTATTTCCACTCCGAATCAAATACGCTTCAACTTGGTGAGAAAAGCACTTTTTGACCGAATGGCTATATCTTTTGAACTTGTAGCTGGATTATACTAAATTTGACATATAATGTGCATATTCATTTCCTAAACAACATATTTCATCAGCAAAAACCAGCTTGATGAAAATCATTGGTTATTTCCACTCCTAATAAAAAACGCTTCAACTTGGTGAGATAAGCACTATTTGAACGAATGGCTATATCTTTTGAACTTCGGGCTGGATTAAACTGAATTTGACATATATTGTGCAGAATCATGTCCTAAAAAACATATTTCAACAGAAGAAACCAGCTGGATGAAATTCATTTGTTATTTCCACTCCTAATCAAAAACGCTTCAACTCGGTGAGATAAGCACTTTTTGACCGAATGGCTATATCTTTTGAACTTGTTGCTGGATTACACTGAATTTGACATATATTGTGCAGAATCATGTCCTAAAAAATATATTTCAACAGCAGAAACCAGCTTGATGAAATTCATTGGTTATTTCCACTCCTAATCTAAAACATTTCAACTCGGTGAGATAAGCACTTTTTGACCGAATGGCTATATTTTTTTGTACTTGTTGCTAGATTACACTGAATTTGACATATATTGTGCAGAATCATGTCCTAAACAACATAATTCAACGTCAGAAACCAGCTTGATGAAATTCATTAGTTATATACACTCCGAATAAAAAAAGCCTCAACTCGGTGAGATAAGCACTTTTTGAAAGAATGGCTGTATCTTATGAATCTGTGATGGGATTACACTGAATTAGACATATATTGTGCAGAATCATGTCCTAAAAAACATATTTCAACAACATAAACCAGTTGATGAAATTAATCAGTTATTTCCCCTCCGAATCAAAAACGCTTCAACTCAGTGAGATAAGCACTTTTTGACCGAATGGCTATATATTTTGTACTTGTAGCTGGATTATACTGAATTTGACATATATTGTGCAGAATCATGTCCTAAACAACATATTTCAACAACAGAAACAAACTTGATGAAATCATTAGTTATTTCCACTCCGAATCAAATACGCTTCAACTTGGTGAGAAAAGCACTTTTTGACCGAATGGCTATATCTTTTGAACTTGTAGCTGGATTATACTAAATTTGACATATAATGTGCATATTCATTTCCTAAACAACATATTTCATCAGCAAAAACCAGCTTGATGAAATTCATTGGTTATTTCCACTCCTAATAAAAAACGCTTCAACTTGGTGAGATAAGCACTATTTGAACGAATGGCTATATCTTTTGAACTTCGGGCTGGATTAAACTGAATTTGACATATATTGTGCAGAATCATGTCCTAAAAAACATATTTCAACAGAAGAAACCAGCTGGATGAAATTCATTTGTTATTTCCACTCCTAATCAAAAACGCTTCAACTCGGTGAGATAAGCACTTTTTGACCGAATGGCTATATCTTTTGAACTTGTTGCTGGATTACACTGAATTTGACATATATTGTGCAGAATCATGTCCTAAAAAATATATTTCAACAGCAGAAACCAGCTTGATGAAATTCATTTGTTATTTCCACTCCGAATAAAAAATGCCTCAACTCGGTAAGATAAGCACTTTTTGAACAAATGGCTATATCTTATGAATCTGTAATAGGATTACACTGAATTAGACATATATTGTGTAGAATTATGTCCTAAACAACATATTTCAACAGTAGAAACCAGCTTGCTGAAATTCTTTAGTTATTTCCACTCCGAATCCAAAACGCTTCAACTCGGTGAGATAAGCACTATTGGACCGAATGGCTATATCTTTTGAACTTGTAGCTGGATTACACTGAATTTGACATATAATGTGCATATTCATTTCCTAAACAACATATTTCAACAGCCTAAATCAGCTTGGTGAAATTCATTAGTTATTTCCACTCCTAATCAAAAACGCTTCAACACGGTGAGATAAGCACTTTTTGACCGAATGGCTATATCTTTTGAATTTGTGGCTGGGTTACACTGAATTTGACATATATTGTGCAGAATCATGTCCAAAACAACATATTGCAACAGCAGAAACCAGCTTGATGAAATCCATGAGTTATTTCCACTCCTAATCAAAAACGCTTCAACTCGGTGAGATAAGCACTTTTTGAACAAATGGCTATATCTTTTGAATTTGTAGCTGGATTACACTGAATTTGACATATATTGTGCAGAATCATGTCCTTAAAAACATATTTCAACAACATAAACCAGCTTGATGAAATTCATCAGTTATTTCCACTCCTAATCTAAAACGTTTCAACTCGGTGAGATAAGCACTTTTTGACCGAATGGATATATTTTTTGTACTTGTTGCTAGATTACACTGAATTTGACATATATTGTGCAGAATCATGTCCTAAACAACATAATTCAACGGCAGAAACCAGCTTGATGAAATTCATTAGTTATATCCACTCTGAATAAAAAAAGCCTCAACTCGGTGAGATAAGCACTTTTTGAAAGAATGGCTGTATCTTATGAATCTGTGATGGGATTACACTGAATTAGACATATATTGTGCAGAATCATGTCCTTGAAAACATATTTCAACAACATAAACCAGTTGATGAAATTCATCAGTTATTTCCCCTCCGAATCAAAAACGCTTCAACTCAGTGAGATAAGCACTTTTTGACCGAATGGCTATATCTTTTGAACTTCTATCTGGATTACACTGAATTTGACATATATTGTGCAGAATGATGTCCTAAACAACATATTTCATCAGCAAAAACCCGCAGGATGAAATTCATTAGTTATTTCCACTCCGAATCAAAAATGCTTCAACTCGGTGAGATAAGCACTTTTTGACCGAATGGCTATATATTTTGTACTTGTAGCTGGATTATACTGAATTTGACATATATTGTGCAGAATCATGTCCTAAACAACATATTTCAACAACAGAAACAAACTTGATGAAATCTTAAGTTATTTCCACTCCGAATCAAATACGCTTCAACTCGGTGAGAAAAGCACTTTTTGACCGAATGGCTATATCTTTTGAACTTGTAGCTGGATTATACTAAATTTGACATATAATGTGCATATTCATTTCCTAAACAACATATTTCATCAGCAAAAACCAGCTTGATGAAATTCATTGGTTATTTCCACTCCTAATAAAAAACGCTTCAACTTGGTGAGATAAGCACTATTTGAACGAATGGCTATATCTTTTGAACTTCGGGCTGGATTAAACTGAATTTGACATATATTGTGCAGAATCATGTCCTAAAAAACATATTTCAACAGAAGAAACCAGCTGGATGAAATTCATTTGTTATTTCCACTCCTAATCAAAAACGCTTCAACTCGGTGAGATAAGCACTTTTTGACCGAATGGCTATATCTTTTGAACTTGTTGCTGGATTACACTGAATTTGACATATATTGTGCAGAATCATGTCCTAAAAAATATATTTCAACAGCAGAAACCAGCTTGATGAAATTCATTTGTTATTTCCACTCCGAATAAAAAATGCCTCAACTCGGTGAGATAAGCACTTTTTGAACAAATGGCTATATCTTATGAATCTGTAATAGGATTACACTGAATTAGACATATATTGTGTAGAATTATGTCCTAAACAACATATTTCAACAGTAGAAACCAGCTTGCTGAAATTCTTTAGTTATTTCCACTCCGAATCCAAAACGCTTCAACTCGGTGAGATAAGCACTATTGGACCGAATGGCTATATCTTTTGAACTTGTAGCTGGATTACACTGAATTTGACATATAATGTGCATATTCATTTCCTAAACAACATATTTCAACAGCTGAAATCAGCTTGGTGAAATTCATTAGTTATTTCCACTCCTAATCAAAAACGCTTCAACACGGTGAGATAAGCACTTTTTGACCGAATGGCTATATCTTTTGAATTTGTAGCTGGGTTACACTGAATTTGACATATATTGTGCAGAATCATGTCCAAAACAACATATTGCAACAGCAGAAACCAGCTTGATGAAATTCATGAGTTATTTCCACTCCTAATCAAAAACGCTTCAACTCGGTGAGATAAGCACTTTTTGAACAAATGGCTATATCTTTTGAATTTGTAGCTGGATTACACTGAATTTGACATATATTGTGCAGAATCATGTCCTAAACAACATATTGCAACAGCAGAAACCAGCTTGATGAAATTCATCAGTTATTTCCACTCCTAATCTAAAACGTTTCAACTCGGTGAGATAAGCACTTTTTGACCGAATGGATATATTTTTTGTACTTGTTGCTAGATTACACTGAATTTGACATATATTGTGCAGAATCATGTCCTAAACAACATAATTCAACGGCAGAAACCAGCTTGATGAAATTCATTAGTTATATCCACTCTGAATAAAAAAAGCCTCAACTCGGTGAGATAAGCACTTTTTGAAAGAATGGCTGTATCTTATGAATCTGTGATGGGATTACACTGAATTAGACATATATTGTGCAGAATCATGTCCTTAAAAACATATTTCAACAACATAAACCAGTTGATGAAATTCATCAGTTATTTCCCCTCCGAATCAAAAACGCTTCAACTCAGTGAGATAAGCACTTTTTGACCGAATGGCTATATCTTTTGAACTTCTATCTGGATTACACTGAATTTGACATATATTGTGCAGAATCATGTCCTAAACAACATATTTCATCAGCAAAAACCCGCAGGATGAAATTCATTAGTTATTTCCACTCCGAATCAAAAATGCTTCAACTC
Source organism: Fistularia commersonii (assembly GCF_037954325.1). Classification (NCBI taxonomy): domain Eukaryota; kingdom Metazoa; phylum Chordata; class Actinopteri; order Syngnathiformes; family Fistulariidae; genus Fistularia; species Fistularia commersonii. The sequence goes on from NW_028233997.1 coordinate 1,637,083, forward strand.
GGTGAGATAAGCACTTTTGGACCGAATGGCTATATCTTTTGAAATTGTAGCTGGATTACCCTGCATTTGACATATATTGTGCAGAATAATGTCCTAAACAACATATTGCAACAACAGAAACCAGCTTGATGAAATTCATGAGTTATTTCCACTCCTAATAAAAACACCTCAACTCGGTGAGATAAGCACTTTTTGAACAAATGGCTATATCTTATGAATCTGTGATGGGATTACACTGAATTTGAATATATTGTGCAGAATCATGTCCTAAACAACATATTTCATCAGCAAAAACCAGTTGATGAAATTCATTAGTTAGTTCCACTCCTAATAAAAAACGCTTCAACTCGGTGAGATAAGCACTTTTTAAATGAATTGCAATATCTTTTTAACCTGTGATTGGATTACACTGAATTTGACATATATTGTGCAGAATGATGTCCTAAACAACAAATTTCAACAGAAGAAATAGCTTGAAGAAATTCATCAGTTGTTTCTACTCCCAATCAAAAACGCTTCAACTCAGTGAGATAAGCACTATTTGACCGAATGGCTATATCTTTTGAAGTTGTTGCTGGATTAAACTGAATTTGACATATATTGTGCAGAATCATGTCCTAAAAAATATATTTCAACAGCAGAAACCAGCTTGGTGAAATTCATTAGTTATATCCACTCCGAATAAAAAAAGCCTCAACTCGGTGAGATAAGCACTTTTTGAACGAATGGCTATATCTTATGAATCTGTGATGGGATTACACTGAATTAGACATATATTGTGCAGAATCATGTCCTAAACAACATTTTTCAACAACATAAACCAGTTGATGAAATTCATAAGTTATTTCCCCTCCGAATAAAAAACGCTTCAACTCAATGAGATAAGCACTTTTTGACCGAATGGCTATATATTTTGTACTTGTAGCTGGATTATACTGAATTTGACATATATTGTGCAGAATCATGTCCTAAACAACATATTTCAACAACAGAAACAAACTTGATGAAATCATTAGTTATTTCCACTCCGAATCAAATACGCTTCAACTCGGTGAGAAAAGCACTTTTTGACCGAATGGCTATATCTTTTGAACTTGTAGCTGGATTATACTAAATTTGAGATATATTGTGCAGAATCATGTCCTAAACAACATAATTCAACGGCAAAAACAAGCTTGATGAAATTCATTACTTATTTACACTCCTAATCAAAAACGCTTCAACTTATCGAGATAAGCACTTTTTGACTGAATGGCCATATCTTTTGAACTTGTAGCTGGATTACACTGAATTTGACATATAATGTGCATATTCATTTCCTAAACAACATATTTCAACAGCTGAAATCAGCTTGGTGAAATTAATTAGTTATTTCCACTCCTAATCAAAAACGCTTCAACTCGGTGAGATAAGCACTTTTTGACCGAATGGCTATATCTTTTGAATTTGTAGCTGGGTTACACTGAATTTGACATATATTGTGCAGAATCATGTCCAAAACAACATATTGCAACAGCAGAAACCAGCTTGATGAAATTCATGAGTTATTTCCACTCCTAATCAAAAACGCTTCAACTCGGTGAGATAAGCACTTTTTGAACAAATGGCTATATCTTTTGAATTTGTAGCTGGATTACACTGAATTTGACATATATTGTGCAGAATCATGTCCTAAACAACATATTGCAACAGCAGAAACCAGCTTGATGAAATTCATCAGTTATTTCCACTCCTAATCTAAAACGTTTCAACTCGGTGAGATAAGCACTTTTTGACCGAATGGCTATATTTTTTGTACTTGTTGCTAGATTACACTGAATTTGACATATATTGTGCAGAATCATGTCCTAAACAACATAATTCAACGGCAGAAACCAGCTTGATGAAATTCATTAGTTATATCCACTCCGAATAAAAAAAGCCTCAACTCGGTGAGATAAGCACTTTTTGAAAGAATGGCTGTATCTTATGAATCTGTGATGGGATTACACTGAATTAGACATATATTGTGCAGAATCATGTCCTAAAAAACATATTTCAACAACATTAACCAGTTGATGAAATTCATCAGTTATTTCCCCTCCGAATCAAAAACGCTTCAACTCAGTGAGATAAGCACTTTTTGAAAAAATGGCTATATCTTATGAATATTTGATGGGATTACACTGAATTAGACATATATTGTGCAGAATCAAGCCCTAAAAAACTTCATTCAACGGCAGAAACCAGCTTGATGAAATTCATTTGTTATTACCACTCCTAATAAAAAACGCATCAACTCGGTGAGATAAGCACTTTTTGACCGAATGGCTATATATTTTGAACTTGTAGCTGGATTACACTGAATTTGACATATATTTTGCAGAATCATGTCCTAAACAAAACATTTCATTAACAAAAACCAGCTTGATGAAATTCATTTATAATTTCCTCTCCGAATCAAAAACGATTCAACTTGGTGAGATAAGCACTGTTTGACCGAATGGCTATATCTTTTGAACTTGTTGCTGGATTACACTGAATTTGACATAAAATGTGCATATTCATTTCCTAAACAACATATTTCAACAGCAGAAACCAGCTTGATGAAATTCATGAGTTATTTCCACTCCTAATCAAAAACGCTTCAACTCGGTGACATAAGCACTTTTTGAACAAATGGCTATATCTTTTGAATTTGTAGCTGGATTACACTGAATTTGACATATATTGTGCAGAATCATGTCCTAAACAACATATTGCAACAGCAGAAACCAGCTTGATGAAATTCATCAGTTATTTCCACTCCTAATCTAAAACGTTTCAACTCGGTGAGATAAGCACTTTTTGACCGAATGGCTATATTTTTTGTACTTGTTGCTAGATTACACTGAATTTGACATATATTGTGCAGAATCATGTCCTAAACAACATAATTCAACGGCAGAAACCAGCTTGATGAAATTCATTAGTTATATCCACTCCGAATAAAAAAAGCCTCAACTCGGTGAGATAAGCACTTTTTGAAAGAATGGCTGTATCTTATGAATCTGTGATGGGATTACATTGAATTAGACATATATTGTGCAGAATCATGTCCTAAAAAACATATTTCAACAACATTAACCAGTTGATGAAATTCATCAGTTATTTCCCCTCCGAATCAAAAACGCTTCAACTCAGTGAGATAAGCACTTTTTGAAAAAATGGCTATATCTTATGAATATTTGATGGGATTACACTGAACTAGACATATATTGTGCAGAATCAAGCCCTAAAAAACTTCATTCAACGGCAGAAACCAGCTTGATGAAATTCATTTGTTATTACCACTCCTAATAAAAAACGCATCAACTCGGTGAGATAAGCACTTTTTGACCGAATGGCTATATATTTTGAACTTGTAGCTGGATTACACTGAATTTGACATATATTTTGCAGAATCATGTCCTAAACAAAACATTTCATTAACAAAAACCAGCTTGATGAAATTCATTTATAATTTCCTCTCCGAATCAAAAACGATTCAACTTGGTGAGATAAGCACTGTTTGACCGAATGGCTATATCTTTTGAACTTGTTGCTGGATTACACTGAATTTGACATAAAATGTGCATATTCATTTCCTAAACAACATATTTCAACAGCTGAAACCAGCTTGATGAAATTCATGAGTTATTTCCACTCCTAATCAAAAACGCTTCAACTCGGTGAGATAAGCACTTTTTGAACAAATGGCTATATCTTTTGAATTTGTAGCTGGATTACACTGAATTTGACATATATTGTGCAGAATCATGTCCTAAACAACATAATTCAACGGCAGAAACCAGCTTGATGAAATTCATTAGTTATATCCACTCCGAATAAATAAAGCCTCAACTCGGTGAGATAAGCACTTTTTGAAAGAATGGCTGTATCTTATGAATCTGTGATGGGATTACACTGAATTAGACATATATTGTGCAGAATCATGTCCTAAAAAACATATTTCAACAACATAAACCAGTTGATGAAATTCATCAGTTATTTCCCCTCCGAATCAAAAACGCTTCAACTCAGTGAGATAAGCACTTTTTGAAAAAATGGCTATATCTTATGAATATTTGATGGGATTACACTGAATTAGACATATATTGTGCAGAATCAAGCCCTAAAAAACTTCATTCAACGGCAGAAACCAGCTTGATGAAATTCATTTGTTATTTCCACTCCTAATAAAAAACGCATCAACTCGGTGAGATAAGCACTTTTTGAACGAATGGCTATATATTTTGAACTTGTAGCTGGATTACACTGAATTTGACATATATTTTGCAGAATCATGTCCTAAACAAAACATTTCATTAACAAAAACCAGCTTGATGAAATTCATTTATAATTTCCTCTCCGAATCAAAAACGATTCAACTTGGTGAGATAAGCACTGTTTGACCGAATGGCTATATCTTTTGAACTTGTTGCTGGATTACACTGAATTTGACATATAATGTGCATATTCATTTCCTAAACAACATATTTCAACAGCTGAAACCAGCTTGATGAAATACATGAGTTATTTCCACTCCTAATCAAAAACGCTTCAACTCAGTGAGATAAGCACTTTTTGAACAAATGGCTATATCTTTTGAATTTGTAGCTGGATTACACTGAATTTGACATATATTGTGCAGAATCATGTCCTAAACAACATATTGCAACAGCAGAAACCAGCTTGATGAAATTCATCAGTTATTTCCACTCCTAATCTAAAACGTTTCAACTCGGTGAGATAAGCACTTTTTGACCGAATGGCTATATTTTTTGTACTTGTTGCTAGATTACACTGAATTTGACATATATTGTGCAGAATCCTGTCCTAAACAACATAATTCAACGGCAGAAAACCAGCTTGATGAAATTCATTAGTTATTTCCACTCCTAATCAAAAACGCATCAACTCATTGAGATAAGCACTTTTTGAAAGAATGGCTCTATATTTTGAACTTGTGGCTGGATTACACTGAATTTGACATTTATTTTGCAGAATCATGTCCTAAACAACATATTTCAACATCAAAAACCAGCATGCTGAAATTCATTTATAATTTCCACTCCGAATCAAAAACGATTCAACTCGGTGAGATAAGCACTGTTTCACCGAATGGCTATATCTTATGAATCTGTAATGGGATTACACTGAATTAGACATATATTGTGCAGAATCATATCCTAAACAAAATATTTCAACAGCAGAAACCAGCTTGATGAAATTCATTAGTTATTTCCACTCCGATTCAAAAACGCTTCAAGTCGGTGAGATAAGCACTTTTGGACCGAATGGCTATATCTTTTGAACTTGTTGCTGGATTACACAGAATTTGATATATATTGTGCAGAATCATGTCCTAAAAAACATAATTCAACGGCAGAAACCAGCTTGATGATATTCATTGGTTATTTCCACTCCTAATCAAAAATGCATCAACTCATTGAGATAAGCACTTTTTGACCGAATGGCTATATATTTTGAACTAGTAGCTGGATTACCCTGAATTTGACATATATTGTGCAGAATCATGTCCTAAACAACATATTGCAACAGCAGAAACCAGCTTGATGCAATTCATGAGTTATTTCCACTCCTAATCAAAAACGCCTAAACTCGGTGAGATAAGCACTTTTTGAACAAATGGCTATATCTTATGAATCTGTGATGGGATTACACTGAATTTGACATATATTGTGCAGAATCATGTTCTTAACAACATATTTCATCAGCAAAAACCAGCTTGATGAAATTCATTAGTTAGTTCCACTCCTAATAAAAAACGCTTCAACTCGGTGAGATAAGCACTTTTTAAATGAATTGCAATATCTTTTTAACCTGTGATTGGATTACACTGAATTTGATATATATTGTGCAGAATGATGTCCTAAACAACAAATTTCAACAGAAGAAATAGCTTGAAGAAATTCATCAGTTGTTTCTACTCCCAATCAAAAACGCTTCAACTCAGTGAGATAAGCACTATTTGACCGAATGGCTATATCTTTTGAAGTTGTAGCTGGATTAAACTGAATTTGACATATATTGTGCAGAATCATGTCCTAAAAAATATATTTCAACAGCAGAAACCAGCTTGGTGAAATTCATTAGTTATATCCACTCCGAATAAAAAAAGCCTCAACTCGGTGAGATAAGCACTTTTTGAACGAATGGCTATATCTTATGAATCTGTGATGGGATTACACTGAATTAGACATATATTGTGCAGAATCATGTCCTAAACATTATATTTCAACAACATAAACCAGTTGATGAAATTCATCAGTTATTTCCCCTCCGAATAAAAAACGCTTCAACTCAGCGAGATAAGCACTTTTTGACCGAATGGCTATATCTTTTGAACTTCTAGCTGGATTACACTGAATTTGACATATATTGTGCAGAATCATGTCCTAAACAACATAATTCAACGGCAGAAACCAGCTTGATGAAATTCATTAGTTATTTCCACTCTTAATAAAAAACGCATCAACTCATTGAGATAAGTACTTTTTGACCGAATGGCTATATATTTTGTACTTGTAGCTGGATTATACTGAATTTGATATATATTGTGCAGAATCATGTCCTAAACAACATATTTCAACAACAGAAACAAACTTGATGAAATCATTAGTTATTTCAACTCCTAATCAAAAACGCTTCAACTCGGTGAGATAAGCACTTTTTGAACAAATGGCTATATCTTTTGAATTTGTAGCTGGATTACACTGAATTTGACATATATTGTGCAGAATCATGTCCTAAACAACATAATTCAACGGCAAAAACAAGCTTGATGAAATTCATTACTTATTTCCACTCATAATCAAAAACGCTTCAACTTATCGAGATAAGCACTTTTTGACTGAATGGCTATATCTTATGAATCTGTGATGGGATTACACAGAATTAGACATATATTGTGCAGAATCATGTCCTAAACATCATATTTCAACAGCAGAAACCAGCTTGGTGTAATTCATTTGTTATTTCCACTCCGAATCAAAAACGCTTCAACTCAGTGAGATAAGCACTTTTTGAACGAATTTATAATATCTTTGAACCTGTGATGGGATTAAACTGAATTTGACATATATTGTGCAGAATCATGTCCCAAACAACATATCTCAACAGCAGAAACCGCCTTGATGATATTCATTGGTTATTTCCACTCCAAATCAAAAACGCTCCAACTCGGTGAGATAAGCACTTTTTAAATGAATTGCAATATCTTTTTAAGCTGTGATTGGATTACACTGAATTTGACATATATTGTGCAGAATGATGTCCTAAACAACATATTTCAACAACATAAACCAGCTGGAAGAAATTCATTAGTTATTTCCACTCCTAATAAAAAACGCTTCAACTCGGTGCGATAAGCACTTTTTGACCGAATGGCTATATCTTTTGAACTTGTAGCTGGATTACACTGAATTTGACATATATTGTGCAGAATCATGTCCTAAAAAATATATTTCAACAGCAGAAACCAGCTTTATGAAATTCATTAGTTATTTCCACTCCGAATAAAAAATGCCTCAACTCGGTGAGATAAGCACTTTTTGAACAAATGGCTATATCTTATGAATCTGTAATAGGCTTACACTGAATTAGACATATATTGTGTAGAATTATGTCCTAAACAACATATTTCAACAGTAGAAACCAGCTTGCTGAAATTCATTAGTAATTTCCACTCCTAATCAAAAACGCTTCAACTCGGTGAGATAAGCACTATTGGACCGAATGGCTATATCTTTTGAACTTGTAGCTGGATTACGCTGAATTTGACACACATTGTGTAGAATCATGTCCTAAACAACATATTTAAACAGCAGAAACTAGCTTGGTGAAATGCATTACTTATATCCACTTCGAATAAAAAACGCCTCAACTCGGTGAGATAAGCACTTTTTGAAAAAAATGGCTATATCTTATGAATATTTGATGGGATTACACTGAATTAGACATATATTGTGCAGAATCAAGCCCTAAAAAACTTCATTCAACGGCAGAAACCAGCTTGATGAAATTCATTTGTTATTTCCACTCCAAACAAAAAATGCATCATGTTATTGATATAAGCACTTTTTGACCGAATGGCTATATCTTTTGAACTTGTAGCTGGATTACACTGAATTTGACATATATTTTGCAAAATCATGTCCTAAACAAAATATTTCATTAACAAAAACCAGCTTGATGAAATTCATTTATAATTTCCTCTCCGAATCAAAAATGCCTCAACTCGGTGAGATAAGCACTTTTTGAACAAATGGCTATATCTTATGAATCTGTAATAGGATTACACTGAATTAGACATATATTGTGTAGAATTATGTCCTAAACAACATATTTCAACAGTAGAAACCAGCTTGCTGAAATTCATTAGTAATTTCCACTCCGAATCAAAAACGCTTCAACTCGGTGAGATAAGCACTATTGGACCGAATGGCTATATCTTTTGAACTTGTAGCTGGATTACGCTGAATTTGACATATATTGTGCAGAATCATGTCCTAAATGACATAATTCAATGGCAGAAACCAGCTTTATGAAATTCATTAGTTATTTCCACTTCTAATAAAAAACGCATCAACTCGGTGAGATAAGCACTTTTTGAACAAATGGCTATATATTTTGAACTTGTTGCTGGATTACACTGAATTTGACACACATTGTGTAGAATCATTTCCTAAACAACATATTTCAACAGCAGAAACTAGCTTGGTGAAATTCATTACTTATATCCACTTCGAATAAAAAACGCCTCAACTCGGTGAGATAAGCACTTTTTGAAAAAAATGGCTATATCTTATGAATATTTGATGGGATTACACTGAATTAGACATATATTGTGCAGAATCAAGCCCTAAAAAACTTCATTCAACGGCAGAAACCAGCTTGATGAAATTCATTTGTTATTTCCACTCCAAACAAAAAATGCATCATGTTATTGATATAAGCACTTTTTGACCGAATGGCTATATCTTTTGAACTTGTAGCTGGATTACACTGAATTTGACATATATTTTGCAAAATCATGTCCTAAACAAAATATTTCATTAACAAAAACCAGCTTGATGAAATTCATTTATAATTTCCTCTCCGAATCAAAAACGATTCAACTCGGTGAGATAAGCACTGTTTGACCGAATGGCTATATCTTTTGAAATTGTTGCTGGATTACACTGAATTTGACATATAATGTGCATATTCATGTCCTAAACAACATATTTCAACAGCTGAAATCAGCTTGGTGAAATTCATTAGTTATTTCCACTCCCAATCAAAAACGCTTCAACTCAGTGAGATAAGCACTTTTTGACCGAATGGCTATATCTTTTGAATATGTATCTGGGTTACACTGAATTTGACATATATTGTGCAGAATCATGTCCAAAACAACATATTGCAACAGCAGAAACCAGCTTGATGAAATTCATGAGTTATTTCCACTCCTAATCAAAAACGTTTCAACTCGGTGAGGTAAGCACTTTTTTGAATAAATGGCTATATCTTTTGAATATGTAGCTGGATTACACTGAATTTGACATATATTGTGCAGAATCATGTCCTAAACAACATAATTCAACGGCAAAAACCAGCCTGATGAAATTCATTACTTATTTCCACTCATAATCAAAAACGCTTCAACTTATCGAGATAAGCACTTTTTGACTGAATGGCTATATATTTTGAACTTGTTGCTGGATTACACTGAATTTGACACATATTGTGCAGAATCATTTCCTAAAAAACATATTTCATCAGCAGAAACCAGCTTGGTGAAATTCATTACTTATATCCACTCCGAATAAAAAACGCCTCAACTCGGTGAGATAAGCACTTTTTGAAAAAATGGCTATATCTTATGAATATTTGATGGGATTACACTGAATTTGACACATATTGTGCAGAATCATGTCCTAAACAACATAATTCAACGGCAGAAACCAGCTTGATGAAATTAATTTGTTATTTCCACTCCTAATAAAAAACGCATCAACTCGGTGAGATAAGTACTTTTTGACCGAATGGCTATATATTTTGAACTTGTAGCTGGATTACACTGAATTTGACATATATTTTGCAGAATCATGTCCTAAACAAAACATTTCATTAACAAAAACCAGCTTGATGAAATTCATTTATAATTTCCTCTCCGAATCAAAAACGATTCAACTTGGTGAGATAAGCACTGTTTGACCGAATGGCTATATCTTTTGAACTTGTTGCTGGATTACACTGAATTTGACATATAATGTGCATATTCATTTCCTAAACAACATATTTCAACAGCTGAAATCAGCTTGGTGAAATTCATTAGTTATTTCCACTCCTAATCAAAAACGCTTCAACTCGGTGAGATAAGCACTTTTTGATCGAATGGCTATATCTTTTGAATTTGTAGCTGGGTTACACTGAATTTGACATATATTGTTCAGAATCGTGTCCAAAACAACATACTGCAACAGCAGAAACCAGCTTGATGAAATTCATGAGTTATTTCCACTCCTAATCAAAAACGCTTCAACTCGGTGATATAAGCACTTTTTTAACAAATGGCTATATCTTTTGAATTTGTAGCTGGATTACACTGAATTTGACATATATTGTGCAGAATCATGTCCTAAACAACATATTGCAACAGCAGAAACCAGCTTGATGAAATTCATCAGTTATTTCCACTCCTAATCTAAAACGTTTCAACTCGGTGAGATAAGCACTTTTTGACCGAATGGCTATATTTTTTGTACTTGTTGCTAGATTACACTGAATTTGACATATATTGTGCAGAATCCTGTCCTAAACAACATAATTCAACGGCAGAAACCAGCTTGATGAAATTCATTAGTTATTTCCACTCCTAATCAAAAACGCATCAACTCATTGAGATAAGCACTTTTTGAAAGAATGGCTCTATATTTTGAACTTGTGGCTGGATTACACTGAATTTGACTTATATTTTGCAGAATCATGTCCTAAACAACATATTTCAACAGCAAAAACCAGCTTGCTGAAATTCATTTATAATTTCAACTCCGAATCAAAAACGATTCAACTCGGTGAGATAAGCACTGTTTGACCGAATGGCTATATCTTATAAATCTGTAATGGGATTACACTGAATTAGACATATATTGTGCAGAATCATATCCTAAACAACATATTTCAACAGCAGAAACCAGCTTGATGAAATTAATTAGTTATTTCCACTCCGATTCAAAAACGCTTCAACTCGGTGAGATAAGCACTTTTGGACCCAATGGCTATATCTTTTGAACTTGTTGCTGGATTACAGTGAATTTGATAAATATTGTGCAGAACCATTTCCTAAAAAACATAATTCAACGGCAGAAACCAGCTTGATGATATTCATAAGTTATTTCCACTCCTAATCAAAAACGCATCAACTCGGTGAGATAAGCACTTTTGGACCGAACGGCTATATCTTTTGAATTTGTAGCTGGATTACCCTGAATTTGACATATATTGTGCAGAATCATGTCCTAAACAACATATTTCATCAGCAAAAACCAGCTTGATGAAATTCATTAGTTATATCCACTCCTAATCAAAAACGCTTCAACTCGGTGAGATAAGCACTTTTGGACCGAACGGCTATATCTTTTGAATTTGTAGCTGGATTACCCTGAATTTGACATATATTGTGCAGAATCATGTCCTAAACAACATATTGCAACAGCAGAAACCAGCTTGATGCAATTCATGAGTTATTTCCACTCCTAATCAAAAACGCCTAAACTCGGTGAGATAAGCACTTTTTGAACAAATGGCTATATCTTATGAATCTGTGATGGGATTACACTGAATTTGACATATATTGTGCAGAATCATGTCCTAAACAACATATTTCATCAGCAAAAACCAGCTTGATGAAATTCATTAGTTAGTTCCACTCCTAATAAAAAAACGCTTCAACTCGGTGAGATAAGCACTTTTTAAATGAATTGCAATATCTTTTTAACCTGTGATTGGATTACACTGAATTTGACATATATTGTGCAGAATGATGTCCTAAACAACAAATTTCAACAGAAGAAATAGCTTGAAGAAATTCATCAGTTGTTTCTACTCCCAATCAAAAACGCTTCAACTCAGTGAGATAAGCACTGTTTGACCGAATGGCTATATCTTTTGAAGTTGTAGCTGGATTAAACTGAATTTGACATATATTGTGCAGAATCATGTCCTAAAAATATATATTTCAACAGCAGAAACCAGCTTGGTGAAATTCATTAGTTATATCCACTCCGAATAAAAAAAGCCTCAACTCGGTGAGATAAGCACTTTTTGAACGAATGGCTATATCTTATGAATCTGTAATAGGATTACACTGAATTAGACATATATTGTGTACAATTATGTCCTAAACAAAATATTTCAACAGTAGAAACCAGCTTGCTGAAATTCATTAGTAATTTCCACTCCGAATCAAAAACGCTTCAATGGGATTACACTGAATTAGACATATATTGTGCAGAATCATGTCCTAAACAACATATGTCAACAACATAAACCAGTTGATGAAATTCATTAGTTATTTCCACTCTTAATAAAAAACGCATCAACTCATTGAGATAAGCACTTTTTAACTGAATGGCTATATCTTTTGAACTTGTAGCTGGATTACACAGAATTTGACATATATTGCAGAATCATGTCATAAAAAAAATGTTTCAACAACAGAAACCAGCTTGATGAAATTCATTAGTTATTTCCAATCCGAATCAAAAACGCCTCAACTCGGTGAGATAAGCACTTTTTGAACAAATGGCTATGTCTTATGAATCTGTGATGGGATTACACAGAATTAGACATATATTGTGCAGAATCATGTCCTAAACATCATATTTCAACAGCAGAAACCAGCTTGGTGTAATTCATTTGTTATTTCCACTCCGAATCAAAAACGCTTCAACTCGGTGAGATAAACATTTTTGAACGAATTTATAATATCTTTGAACCTGTGATGAGATTAAACTGAATTTGACATATATTGTGCAGAATCATGTCCCAAACAACATATATCAACAGCAGAAACCGCCTTGATGATATTCATTGGTTATTTCCACTCCAAATCAAAAACGCTCCAACTCGGTGAGATAAGCACTTTTTGACTGAATGGCTATATCTTTTGAACTTGTAGCTGGATTACACAGAATTTGACATATATTGTGCAGAATCATGTCATAAAAAAAATGTTTCAACAACAGAAACCAGCTTGATGAAATTCATTAGTTGTTTCCAATCCGAATCAAAAACGCCTCAATTCGGTGAGATAAGCACTTTTTGAACAAATGGCTATATCTTATGAATCTGTGATGGGATTACACAGAATTAGACATATATTGTGCAGAATCATGTCGTAAACAACATATCTCAACAGCAGAAACTGCCTTGATGATATTCATTGGTTATTTCCACTCCAAATCAAAAACGCTCCAACTCGGTGAGATAAGCACTTTTTGAACGAATGGGTACATCTTTTGAACTTGTTGCTGGATTACACTGAATTTGACATATATTGTTCAGAATCCTGTCCTTAACAACATAATTCAACGGCACAAACCAGCTTGATGAAATTCATTAGTTATTTCCACTCCTAATCAAAAACGCATCAACTCGTTGAGATAAGCACTTTTTGAACAAATGGCTATATCTTATGAATCTGTGATGGGATTACACAGAATTAGACATACATTGTGCAGAATAATGTCCTAAACATCATATTTCAACAGCAGAAACCAGCTTGGTGTAATTCATTTGTTATTTCCACTCCGAATCAAAAACGCTTCAACTCGGTGAGATAAGCACTTTTTGAACGAATTTATAATATCTTTGAACCTGTGATGGGATTAAACTGAATTTGACATATATTGTGCAGAATCATGTCCCAAACAACATATCTCAACAGCAGAAACCGCCTTGATGATATTCATTGGTTATTTCCACTCCAAATCAAAAACGCATCAACTCATTGAGATAAGCACTTTATGACCGAATGGCTATATATTTTGAACTCGTAGCTGGATTACACTGAATTTGACATATATTGTGCAGAATCATGTCCTAAACAACATATTTCATCAGCAAAAACCAGCATGATGAAATTCATTGGTTATTTCCACTCCTAATGAAAAATGCTTCAACTTGGTGAGATAAGCACTATTTGAACGAATGGCTATATCTTTTGAACTTGGGGCTGGATTAAACTGAATTTGAAATATATTGTGCAGAATCATGTCCTAAAAAACATATTTCAACAGAAGAAACCAGCTGGATGAAATTCATTAGTTATTTCCACTCCTAATCAAAAACGCTTCAACTCGGTGACATAAGCACTTTTTGACCGAATGGCTATATCTTTTGAACTTGTTGCTGGATTACACTGAATTTGACATATATTGTGCAGAATCATGTCCTAAAAAATATATTTCAACAGCAGAAACCAGCTTGATGAAATTCATTAGTTATTTCCACTCCGAATAAAAAATGCCTCAACTCGGTGAGATAAGCACTTTTTGAACATTGGCTATATCTTATGAATCTGTAATAGGATTACACTGGATTAGACATATATTGTGTAGAATTATGTCCTAAACAACATATTTCAACAGTAGAAACCAGCTTGCTGAAATTCATTAGTTATTTCCACTCCTATTAAGAAACGCATCAACTCGGTGAGATAAGCACTTTTTGAACAAATGGCTATATATTTTGAACTTGTTGCTGGATTACACTGAATTTGTCACATATTGTGCAGAATCATGTCCTAAACAACATATTTCATCAGCAGAAACCAGCTTGGTGAAATTCATTACTTATATCCACTTCGAATAAAAAACGCCTCAACTCGGTGAGATAAGCACTTTTTGAAAAAATGGCTATATCTTATGAATATTTGATGGGATTACACTGAATTAGACATATATTGTGCAGAATCAAGCCCTAAAAAACTTCATTCAACGGCAGAAACCAGCTTGATGAAATTCATTTGTTATTTCCACTCCAAACAAAAAATGCATCATGTTATTGATATAAGCACTTTTTGACCGAATGGCTATATCTTTTGAACTTGTAGCTGGATTACACTGAATTTGACATATATTTTGCAAAATCATGTCCTAAACAAAATATTTCATTAACAAAAACCAGCTTGATGAAATTCATTTGTTATTTCCACTCCAAACAAAAAATGCATCATGTTATTGATATAAGCACTTTTTGACCGAATGGCTATATCTTTTGAACTTGTAGCTGGATTACACTGAATTTGACATATATTTTGCAAAATCATGTCCTAAACAAAATATTTCATTGACAAAAACCAGCTTGATGAAATTCATTTATAATTTCCTCTCCGAATCAAAAACGATTCAACTCGGTGAGATAAGCACTGTTTGACCGAATGGCTATATCTTTTGAACTTGTTGCTGGATAACACTGAATTTGACATATAATGTGCATATTCATGTCCTAAACAACATATTTCAACAGCTGAAATCAGCTTGGTGAAATTCATTAGTTATTTCCACTCCTAATCAAAAACGCTTCAACTCGGTGAGATAAGCACTTTTTGACCGAATGGCTATATCTTTTGAATTTGTAGCTGGGTTACACTGAATTTGACATATATTGTGCAGAATCATGTCCAAAACAACATATTGCAACAGCAGAAACCAGCTTGATGAAATTCATGAGTTATTTCCACTCCTAATCAAAAACGCTTCAACTCGGTGAGATAAGCACTTTTTGAACAAATGGCTATATCTTTTGAACTTGTTGCTGGATTACACTGAATTTGACATATATTGTGCAGAATCATGTCCTAAAAAATATATTTCAACAGCAGAAACCAGCTTGATGAAATTCATTAGTTATTTCCACTCCGAATAAAAAATGCCTCAACTCGGTGAGATAAGCACTTTTTGAACATTGGCTATATCTTATGAATCTGTAATAGGATTACACTGGATTAGACATATATTGTGTAGAATTATGTCCTAAACAACATATTTCAACAGTAGAAACCAGCTTGCTGAAATTCATTAGTTATTTCCACTCCTATTAAGAAACGCATCAACTCGGTGAGATAAGCACTTTTTGAACAAATGGCTATATATTTTGAACTTGTTGCTGGATTACACTGAATTTGTCACATATTGTGCAGAATCATGTCCTAAACAACATATTTCATCAGCAGAAACCAGCTTGGTGAAATTCATTACTTATATCCACTTCGAATAAAAAACGCCTCAACTCGGTGAGATAAGCACTTTTTGAAAAAATGGCTATATCTTATGAATATTTGATGGGATTACACTGAATTAGACATATATTGTGCAGAATCAAGCCCTAAAAAACTTCATTCAACGGCAGAAACCAGCTTGATGAAATTCATTTGTTATTTCCACTCCAAACAAAAAATGCATCATGTTATTGATATAAGCACTTTTTGACCGAATGGCTATATCTTTTGAACTTGTAGCTGGATTACACTGAATTTGACATATATTTTGCAAAATCATGTCCTAAACAAAATATTTCATTAACAAAAACCAGCTTGATGAAATTCATTTATAATTTCCTCTCCGAATCAAAAACGATTCAACTCGGTGAGATAAGCAATGTTTGACCGAATGGCTATATCTTTTGAAATTGTTGCTGGATTACACTGAATTTGACATATAATGTGCATATTCATGTCCTAAACAACATATTTCAACAGCTGAAATCAGCTTGGTGAAATTCATTAGTTATTTCCACTCCTAATCAAAAACGCTTCAACTCGGTGAGATAAGCACTTTTTGACCGAATGGCTATATCTTTTGAATTTGTAGCTGGGTTACACTGAATTTGACATATATTGTGCAGAATCATGTCCAAAACAACATATTGCAACAGCAGAAACCAGCTTGATGAAATTCATGAGTTATTTCCACTCCTAATCAAAAACGCTTCAACTCGGTGAGATAAGCACTTTTTGAACAAATGGCTATATCTTTTGAATTTGTAGCTGGATTACACTGAATTTGACATATATTGTGCAGAATCATGTCCTAAACAACATATTGCAACAGCAGAAACCAGCTTGATGAAATTCATCAGTTATTTCCACTCCTAATCTAAAACGTTTCAACTCGGTGAGATAAGCACTTTTTGACTGAATGGCTATATTTTTTGTACTTGTTGCTAGATTACACTGAATTTGACATATATTGTGCAGAATCATGTCCTAAACAACATAATTCAACGACAGAAACCAGCTTGGTGAAATTCATTAGTTATTTCCACTCCTAATCAAAAACGCATCAACTCATTGAGATAAGCACTTTTTGAAAGAGTGGCTCTATATTTTGAACTTGTGGCTGGATTACACTGAATTAGACATATATTTTGCAGAATCATGTCCTAAACAACATATTTCAACAGCAAAAACCAGCTTGCTGAAATTCATTTATAATTTCCACTCCGAATCAAAAACGATTCAACTCTGTGAGATAAGCACTGTTTCACCGAATGGCTATATCTTATAAATCTGTAATGGGATTACACTGAATTAGACATATATTGTGCAGAATCATGTCCTAAACTACATATTTCATCAGCAAAACCAGCTTGATGAAATTGATTTATAATTTCAACTCCGAATCAAAAACGATTCAACTCGATGACATAAGCACTGTTTGACCGAATGGCTATATCTTATGAATCTGTAATGGGATTACACTGAATTAGACATATATTGTGCAGAATCATATCCTAAACAACAAATTTCAACAGCAGAAACCAGCTTGATGAAATTCATTAGTTATTTCCACTCCGAATCAAAAACGCTTCAACTCAGCGAGATAAGCACTTTTAGACCGAATGGCTATATCTTTTGAACTTCTAGCTGGATAACACTGAATTTGAAATATATTGTGCAGAATCATGTCCTAAACAACATAATTCAACGGCAGAAACCAGCTTGATGAAATTCATTAGTTATTTTAACTCTTAATAAAAAACGCATCAACTCATTGAGATAAGCACTTTTTGACCGAATGGCTATATATTTTGTACTTGTAGCTGGATTACACTGAATTTGACATATATTTGCAGAATCATGTCCTAAACAACATATTTCATCAGCAAAAACCAGCTTGATGAAATTCATTTATAATTTCCACTCCGAATCAAAAAATATTCAACTCGGTGAGATAAGCACTTTTTGACCGAATGGCTATATCTTTTGAACTTGTAGCTGGATTGAACTGAAATTGACATATATTGTGCAGAATCATATCCTAAACAACATATTTCAACAGCAGAAACCAGCTTGATGAAATTAATTAGTTATTTCCACTCCGATTCAAAAACGCTTCAACTCGGTGAGATAAGCACTTTTGGACCGAATGGCTATATCTTTTGAACTTGTTGCTGGATTACAGTGAATTTGATAAATATTGTGCAGAACCATTTCCTAAAAAACATAATTCAACGGCAGAAACCAGCTTGATGATATTCATAAGTTATTTCCACTCCTAATCAAAAACGCATCAACTCATTGAGATAAGCACTATTTGACCGAATGGCTATATATTTTGAATTTGTGGCTGGATTACCCTGAATTTGACATATATTGTGCAGAATCATGTCCTAAACAACATATTGCAACAGCAGAAACCAGCTTGATGCAATTCATGAGTTATTTCCACTCCTAATCAAAAACGCCTAAACTCGGTGAGATAAGCACTTTTTGAACAAATGGCTATATCTTATGAATCTGTGATGGGATTACACTGAATTTGACATATATTGTGCAGAATCATGTCCTAAACAACATATTTCATCAGCAAAAACCAGCTTGATGAAATTCATTAGTTAGTTCCACTCCTAATAAAAAAACGCTTCAACTCGGTGAGATAAGCACTTTTTAAATGAATTGCAATATCTTTTTAACCTGTGATTGGATTACACTGAATTTGACATATATTGTGCAGAATGATGTCCTAAACAACAAATTTCAACAGAAGAAATAGCTTGAAGAAATTCATCAGTTGTTTCTACTCCCAATCAAAAACGCTTCAACTCAGTGAGATAAGCACTATTTGACCGAATGGCTATATCTTTTGAAGTTGTAGCTGGATTAAACTGAATTTGACATATATTGTGCAGAATCATGTCCTAAAAATATATATTTCAACAGCAGAAACCAGCTTGGTGAAATTCATTAGTTATATCCACTCCGAATAAAAAAAGCCTCAACTCGGTGAGATAAGCACTTTTTGAACGAATGGCTATATCTTATGAATCTGTAATAGGATTACACTGAATTAGACATATATTGTGTACAATTATGTCCTAAACAAAATATTTCAACAGTAGAAACCAGCTTGCTGAAATTCATGAGTAATTTCCACTCCGAATCAAAAACGCTTCAATGGGATTACACTGAATTAGACATATATTGTGCAGAATCATGTCCTAAACAACATATGTCAACAACATAAACCAGTTGATGAAATTCATTAGTTATTTCCACTCTTAATAAAAAACGCATCAACTCATTGAGATAAGCACTTTTTAACTGAATGGCTATATCTTTTGAACTTGTAGCTGGATTACACAGAATTTGACATATATTGCAGAATCATGTCATAAAAAAAATGTTTCAACAACAGAAACCAGCTTGATGAAATTCATTAGTTATTTCCAATCCGAATCAAAAACGCCTCAACTCGGTGAGATAAGCACTTTTTGAACAAATGGCTATGTCTTATGAATCTGTGATGGGATTACACAGAATTAGACATATATTGTGCAGAATCATGTCCTAAACATCATATTTCAACAGCAGAAACCAGCTTGGTGTAATTCATTTGTTATTTCCACTCCGAATCAAAAACGCTTCAACTCGGTGAGATAAACATTTTTGAACGAATTTATAATATCTTTGAACCTGTGATGAGATTAAACTGAATTTGACATATATTGTGCAGAATCATGTCCCAAACAACATATATCAACAGCAGAAACCGCCTTGATGATATTCATTGGTTATTTCCACTCCAAATCAAAAACGCTCCAACTCGGTGAGATAAGCACTTTTTGACTGAATGGCTATATCTTTTGAACTTGTAGCTGGATTACACAGAATTTGACATATATTGTGCAGAATCATGTCATAAAAAAAATGTTTCAACAACAGAAACCAGCTTGATGAAATTCATTAGTTGTTTCCAATCCGAATCAAAAACGCCTCAATTCGGTGAGATAAGCACTTTTTGAACAAATGGCTATATCTTATGAATCTGTGATGGGATTACACAGAATTAGACATATATTGTGCAGAATCATGTCGTAAACAACATATCTCAACAGCAGAAACTGCCTTGATGATATTCATTGGTTATTTCCACTCCAAATCAAAAACGCTCCAACTCGGTGAGATAAGCACTTTTTGAACGAATGGGTACATCTTTTGAACTTGTTGCTGGATTACACTGAATTTGACATATATTGTTCAGAATCCTGTCCTTAACAACATAATTCAACGGCACAAACCAGCTTGATGAAATTCATTAGTTATTTCCACTCCTAATCAAAAACGCATCAACTCGTTGAGATAAGCACTTTTTGAACAAATGGCTATATCTTATGAATCTGTGATGGGATTACACAGAATTAGACATACATTGTGCAGAATAATGTCCTAAACATCATATTTCAACAGCAGAAACCAGCTTGGTGTAATTCATTTGTTATTTCCACTCCGAATCAAAAACGCTTCAACTCGGTGAGATAAGCACTTTTTGAACGAATTTATAATATCTTTGAACCTGTGATGGGATTAAACTGAATTTGACATATATTGTGCAGAATCATGTCCCAAACAACATATCTCAACAGCAGAAACCGCCTTGATGATATTCATTGGTTATTTCCACTCCAAATCAAAAACGCATCAACTCATTGAGATAAGCACTTTATGACCGAATGGCTATATATTTTGAACTCGTAGCTGGATTACACTGAATTTGACATATATTGTGCAGAATCATGTCCTAAACAACATATTTCATCAGCAAAAACCAGCATGATGAAATTCATTGGTTATTTCCACTCCTAATGAAAAATGCTTCAACTTGGTGAGATAAGCACTATTTGAACGAATGGCTATATCTTTTGAACTTGGGGCTGGATTAAACTGAATTTGAAATATATTGTGCAGAATCATGTCCTAAAAAACATATTTCAACAGAAGAAACCAGCTGGATGAAATTCATTAGTTATTTCCACTCCTAATCAAAAACGCTTCAACTCGGTGACATAAGCACTTTTTGACCGAATGGCTATATCTTTTGAACTTGTTGCTGGATTACACTGAATTTGACATATATTGTGCAGAATCATGTCCTAAAAAATATATTTCAACAGCAGAAACCAGCTTGATGAAATTCATTAGTTATTTCCACTCCGAATAAAAAATGCCTCAACTCGGTGAGATAAGCACTTTTTGAACATTGGCTATATCTTATGAATCTGTAATAGGATTACACTGGATTAGACATATATTGTGTAGAATTATGTCCTAAACAACATATTTCAACAGTAGAAACCAGCTTGCTGAAATTCATTAGTTATTTCCACTCCTATTAAGAAACGCATCAACTCGGTGAGATAAGCACTTTTTGAACAAATGGCTATATATTTTGAACTTGTTGCTGGATTACACTGAATTTGTCACATATTGTGCAGAATCATGTCCTAAACAACATATTTCATCAGCAGAAACCAGCTTGGTGAAATTCATTACTTATATCCACTTCGAATAAAAAAACGCCTCAACTCGGTGAGATAAGCACTTTTTGAAAAAATGGCTATATCTTATGAATATTTGATGGGATTACACTGAATTAGACATATATTGTGCAGAATCAAGCCCTAAAAAACTTCATTCAACGGCAGAAACCAGCTTGATGAAATTCATTTGTTATTTCCACTCCAAACAAAAAATGCATCATGTTATTGATATAAGCACTTTTTGACCGAATGGCTATATCTTTTGAACTTGTAGCTGGATTACACTGAATTTGACATATATTTTGCAAAATCATGTCCTAAACAAAATATTTCATTAACAAAAACCAGCTTGATGAAATTCATTTGTTATTTCCACTCCAAACAAAAAATGCATCATGTTATTGATATAAGCACTTTTTGACCGAATGGCTATATCTTTTGAACTTGTAGCTGGATTACACTGAATTTGACATATATTTTGCAAAATCATGTCCTAAACAAAATATTTCATTGACAAAAACCAGCTTGATGAAATTCATTTATAATTTCCTCTCCGAATCAAAAACGATTCAACTCGGTGAGATAAGCACTGTTTGACCGAATGGCTATATCTTTTGAACTTGTTGCTGGATAACACTGAATTTGACATATAATGTGCATATTCATGTCCTAAACAACATATTTCAACAGCTGAAATCAGCTTGGTGAAATTCATTAGTTATTTCCACTCCTAATCAAAAACGCTTCAACTCGGTGAGATAAGCACTTTTTGACCGAATGGCTATATCTTTTGAATTTGTAGCTGGGTTACACTGAATTTGACATATATTGTGCAGAATCATGTCCAAAACAACATATTGCAACAGCAGAAACCAGCTTGATGAAATTCATGAGTTATTTCCACTCCTAATCAAAAACGCTTCAACTCGGTGAGATAAGCACTTTTTGAACAAATGGCTATATCTTTTGAACTTGTTGCTGGATTACACTGAATTTGACATATATTGTGCAGAATCATGTCCTAAAAAATATATTTCAACAGCAGAAACCAGCTTGATGAAATTCATTAGTTATTTCCACTCCGAATAAAAAATGCCTCAACTCGGTGAGATAAGCACTTTTTGAACATTGGCTATATCTTATGAATCTGTAATAGGATTACACTGGATTAGACATATATTGTGTAGAATTATGTCCTAAACAACATATTTCAACAGTAGAAACCAGCTTGCTGAAATTCATTAGTTATTTCCACTCCTATTAAGAAACGCATCAACTCGGTGAGATAAGCACTTTTTGAACAAATGGCTATATATTTTGAACTTGTTGCTGGATTACACTGAATTTGTCACATATTGTGCAGAATCATGTCCTAAACAACATATTTCATCAGCAGAAACCAGCTTGGTGAAATGCATTACTTATATCCACTTCGAATAAAAAACGCCTCAACTCGGTGAGATAAGCACTTTTTGAAAAAATGGCTATATCTTATGAATATTTGATGGGATTACACTGAATTAGAAATATATTGTGCAGAATCAAGCCCTAAAAAACTTCATTCAACGGCAGAAACCAGCTTGATGAAATTCATTTGTTATTTCCACTCCAAACAAAAAATGCATCATGTTATTGATATAAGCACTTTTTGACCGAATGGCTATATCTTTTGAACTTGTAGCTGGATTACACTGAATTTGACATATATTTTGCAAAATCATGTCCTAAACAAAATATTTCATTAACAAAAACCAGCTTGATGAAATTCATTTATAATTTCCTCTCCGAATCAAAAACGATTCAACTCGGTGAGATAAGCAATGTTTGACCGAATGGCTATATCTTTTGAAATTGTTGCTGGATTACACTGAATTTGACATATAATGTGCATATTCATGTCCTAAACAACATATTTCAACAGCTGAAATCAGCTTGGTGAAATTCATTAGTTATTTCCACTCCTAATCAAAAACGCTTCAACTCGGTGAGATAAGCACTTTTTGACCGAATGGCTATATCTTTTGAATTTGTAGCTGGGTTACACTGAATTTGACATATATTGTGCAGAATCATGTCCAAAACAACATATTGCAACAGCAGAAACCAGCTTGATGAAATTCATGAGTTATTTCCACTCCTAATCAAAAACGCTTCAACTCGGTGAGATAAGCACTTTTTGAACAAATGGCTATATCTTTTGAATTTGTAGCTGGATTACACTGAATTTGACATATATTGTGCAGAATCATGTCCTAAACAACATATTGCAACAGCAGAAACCAGCTTGATGAAATTCATCAGTTATTTCCACTCCTAATCTAAAACGTTTCAACTCGGTGAGATAAGCACTTTTTGACTGAATGGCTATATTTTTTGTACTTGTTGCTAGATTACACTGAATTTGACATATATTGTGCAGAATCATGTCCTAAACAACATAATTCAACGACAGAAACCAGCTTGGTGAAATTCATTAGTTATTTCCACTCCTAATCAAAAACGCATCAACTCATTGAGATAAGCACTTTTTGAAAGAGTGGCTCTATATTTTGAACTTGTGGCTGGATTACACTGAATTAGACATATATTTTGCAGAATCATGTCCTAAACTACATATTTCATCAGCAAAACCAGCTTGATGAAATTGATTTATAATTTCAACTCCGAATCAAAAACGATTCAACTCGATGACAAAAGCACTGTTTGACCGAATGGCTATATCTTATGAATCTGTAATGGGATTACACTGAATTAGACATATATTGTGCAGAATCATATCCTAAACAACAAATTTCAACAGCAGAAACCAGCTTGATGAAATTCATTAGTTATTTCCACTCCGAATCAAAAACGCTTCAACTCAGCGAGATAAGCACTTTTAGACCGAATGGCTATATCTTTTGAACTTCTAGCTGGATAACACTGAATTTGAAATATATTGTGCAGAATCATGTCCTAAACAACATAATTCAACGGCAGAAACCAGTTTGATGAAATTCATTAGTTATTTTAACTCTTAATAAAAAACGCATCAACTCATTGAGATAAGCACTTTTTGACCGAATGGCTATATATTTTGTACTTGTAGCTGGATTACACTGAATTTGACATATATTTGCAGAATCATGTCCTAAACAACATATTTCATCAGCAAAAACCAGCTTGATGAAATTCATTTATAATTTCCACTCCGAATCAAAAAATATTCAACTCGGTGAGATAAGCACTTTTTGACCGAATGGCTATATCTTTTGAACTTGTAGCTGGATTGAACTGAAATTGACATATATTGTGCAGAATCATATCCTAAACAACATATTTCAACAGCAGAAACCAGCTTGATGAAATTAATTAGTTATTTCCACTCCGATTCAAAAACGCTTCAACTCGGTGAGATAAGCACTTTTGGACCGAATGGCTATATCTTTTGAACTTGTTGCTGGATTACAGTGAATTTGATAAATATTGTGCAGAACCATTTCCTAAAAAACATAATTCAACGGCAGAAACCAGCTTGATGATATTCATAAGTTATTTCCACTCCTAATCAAAAACGCATCAACTCATTGAGATAAGCACTATTTGACCGAATGGCTATATATTTTGAACTAGTAGCTGGATTACACTGAATTTGACATATATTGTGCAGAATCATGTCCTAAACAACATATTTCATCAGCAAAAACCAGCTTGATGAAATTCATTAGTTATATCCACTCCTAATCAAAAACGCTTCAACTCGGTG
Organism: Fistularia commersonii; assembly: GCF_037954325.1. NCBI lineage: Eukaryota > Metazoa > Chordata > Actinopteri > Syngnathiformes > Fistulariidae > Fistularia > Fistularia commersonii. Next base: position 1,662,656 of record NW_028233997.1, read on the forward strand.
AGATAAGCACTTTTGGACTGAACGGCTATATCTTTTGAATTTGTAGCTGGATTACCCTGAATTTGACATATATTGTGCAGAATCATGTCCTAAACAACATATTGCAACAGCAGAAACCAGCTTGATGCAATTCATGAGTTATTTCCACTCCTAATCAAAAACGCCTAAACTCGGTGAGATAAGCACTTTTTGAACAAATGGCTATATCTTATGAATCTGTGATGGGATTACACTGAATTTGACATATATTGTGCAGAATCATGTCCTAAACAACATATTTCATCAGCAAAAACCAGCTTGATGAAATTCATTAGTTAGTTCCACTCCTAATAAAAAAACGCTTCAACTCGGTGAGATAAGCACTTTTTAAATGAATTGCAATATCTTTTTAACCTGTGATTGGATTACACTGAATTTGACATGTATTGTGCAGAATGATGTCCTAAACAACAAATTTCAACAGAAGAAATAGCTTGAAGAAATTCATCAGTTGTTTCTACTCCCAATCAAAAACGCTTCAACTCAGTGAGATAAGCACTATTTGACCGAATGGCTATATCTTTTGAAGTTGTAGCTGGATTAAACTGAATTTGACATATATTGTGCAGAATCATGTCCTAAAAATATATATTTCAACAGCAGAAACCAGCTTGGTGAAATTCATTAGTTATATCCACTCCGAATAAAAAAAGCCTCAACTCGGTGAGATAAGCACTTTTTGAACGAATGGCTATATCTTATGAATCTGTAATAGGATTACACTGAATTAGACATATATTGTGTACAATTATGTCCTAAACAAAATATTTCAACAGTAGAAACCAGCTTGCTGAAATTCATGAGTAATTTCCACTCCGAATCAAAAACGCTTCAATGGGATTACACTGAATTAGACATATATTGTGCAGAATCATGTCCTAAACAACATATGTCAACAACATAAACCAGTTGATGAAATTCATTAGTTATTTCCACTCTTAATAAAAAACGCATCAACTCATTGAGATAAGCACTTTTTAACTGAATGGCTATATCTTTTGAACTTGTAGCTGGATTACACAGAATTTGACATATATTGCAGAATCATGTCATAAAAAAAATGTTTCAACAACAGAAACCAGCTTGATGAAATTCATTAGTTATTTCCAATCCGAATCAAAAACGCCTCAACTCGGTGAGATAAGCACTTTTTGAACAAATGGCTATGTCTTATGAATCTGTGATGGGATTACACAGAATTAGACATATATTGTGCAGAATCATGTCCTAAACATCATATTTCAACAGCAGAAACCAGCTTGGTGTAATTCATTTGTTATTTCCACTCCGAATCAAAAACGCTTCAACTCGGTGAGATAAACATTTTTGAACGAATTTATAATATCTTTGAACCTGTGATGAGATTAAACTGAATTTGACATATATTGTGCAGAATCATGTCCCAAACAACATATATCAACAGCAGAAACCGCCTTGATGATATTCATTGGTTATTTCCACTCCAAATCAAAAACGCTCCAACTCGGTGAGATAAGCACTTTTTGACTGAATGGCTATATCTTTTGAACTTGTAGCTGGATTACACAGAATTTGACATATATTGTGCAGAATCATGTCATAAAAAAAATGTTTCAACAACAGAAACCAGCTTGATGAAATTCATTAGTTGTTTCCAATCCGAATCAAAAACGCCTCAATTCGGTGAGATAAGCACTTTTTGAACAAATGGCTATATCTTATGAATCTGTGATGGGATTACACAGAATTAGACATATATTGTGCAGAATCATGTCGTAAACAACATATCTCAACAGCAGAAACTGCCTTGATGATATTCATTGGTTATTTCCACTCCAAATCAAAAACGCTCCAACTCGGTGAGATAAGCACTTTTTGAACGAATGGGTACATCTTTTGAACTTGTTGCTGGATTACACTGAATTTGACATATATTGTTCAGAATCCTGTCCTTAACAACATAATTCAACGGCACAAACCAGCTTGATGAAATTCATTAGTTATTTCCACTCCTAATCAAAAACGCTCCAACTCGGTGAGATAAGCGTTTTTTGACCCTATGGCTATATCTTTTAAACTTGTAGCTGGATTACACTGAATTTGACATATATTGTGCAGAATCATGTCCTAAAAAATATATTTCAACAGCAGAAACCAGCTTGATGAAATTCATTAGTTATTTCCACTCCGAATAAAAAATGCCTCAACTCGGTGAGATAAGCACTTTTTGAACATTGGCTATATCTTATGAATCTGTAATAGGATTACACTGGATTAGACATATATTGTGTAGAATTATGTCCTAAACAACATATTTCAACAGTAGAAACCAGCTTGCTGAAATTCATTAGTTATTTCCACTCCTATTAAGAAACGCATCAACTCGGTGAGATAAGCACTTTTTGAACAAATGGCTATATATTTTGAACTTGTTGCTGGATTACACTGAATTTGTCACATATTGTGCAGAATCATGTCCTAAACAACATATTTCATCAGCAGAAACCAGCATGGTGAAATTCATTACTTATATCCACTTCGAATAAAAAACGCCTCAACTCGGTGAGATAAGCACTTTTTGAAAAAATGGCTATATCTTATGAATATTTGATGGGATTACACTGAATTAGACATATATTGTGCAGAATCAAGCCCTAAAAAACTTCATTCAACGGCAGAAACCAGCTTGATGAAATTCATTTGTTATTTCCACTCCAAACAAAAAATGCATCATGTTATTGATATAAGCACTTTTTGACCGAATGGCTATATCTTTTGAACTTGTAGCTGGATTACACTGAATTTGACATATATTTTGCAAAATCATGTCCTAAACAAAATATTTCATTAACAAAAACCAGCTTGATGAAATTCATTTGTTATTTCCACTCCAAACAAAAAATGCATCATGTTATTGATATAAGCACTTTTTGACCGAATGGCTATATCTTTTGAACTTGTAGCTGGATTACACTGAATTTGACATATATTTTGCAAAATCATGTCCTAAACAAAATATTTCATTAACAAAAACCAGCTTGATGAAATTCATTTATAATTTCCTCTCCGAATCAAAAACGATTCAACTCGGTGAGATAAGCACTGTTTGACCGAATGGCTATATCTTTTGAACTTGTTGCTGGATAACACTGAATTTGACATATAATGTGCATATTCATGTCCTAAACAACATATTTCAACAGCTGAAATCAGCTTGGTGAAATTCATTAGTTATTTCCACTCCTAATCAAAAACGCTTCAACTCGGTGAGATAAGCACTTTTTGACCGAATGGCTATATCTTTTGAATTTGTAGCTGGGTTACACTGAATTTGACATATATTGTGCAGAATCATGTCCAAAACAACATATTGCAACAGCAGAAACCAGCTTGATGAAATTCATGAGTTATTTCCACTCCTAATCAAAAACGCTTCAACTCGGTGAGATAAGCACTTTTTGAACAAATGGCTATATCTTTTGAACTTGTTGCTGGATTACACTGAATTTGACATATATTGTGCAGAATCATGTCCTAAAAAATATATTTCAACAGCAGAAACCAGCTTGATGAAATTCATTAGTTATTTCCACTCCGAATAAAAAATGCCTCAACTCGGTGAGATAAGCACTTTTTGAACATTGGCTATATCTTATGAATCTGTAATAGGATTACACTGGATTAGACATATATTGTGTAGAATTATGTCCTAAACAACATATTTCAACAGTAGAAACCAGCTTGCTGAAATTCATTAGTTATTTCCACTCCTATTAAGAAACGCATCAACTCGGTGAGATAAGCACTTTTTGAACAAATGGCTATATATTTTGAACTTGTTGCTGGATTACACTGAATTTGTCACATATTGTGCAGAATCATGTCCTAAACAACATATTTCATCAGCAGAAACCAGCTTGGTGAAATTCATTACTTATATCCACTTCGAATAAAAAACGCCTCAACTCGGTGAGATAAGCACTTTTTGAAAAAATGGCTATATCTTATGAATATTTGATGGGATTACACTGAATTAGACATATATTGTGCAGAATCAAGCCCTAAAAAACTTCATTCAACGGCAGAAACCAGCTTGATGAAATTCATTTGTTATTTCCACTCCAAACAAAAAATGCATCATGTTATTGATATAAGCACTTTTTGACCGAATGGCTATATCTTTTGAACTTGTAGCTGGATTACACTGAATTTGACATATATTTTGCAAAATCATGTCCTAAACAAAATATTTCATTAACAAAAACCAGCTTGATGAAATTCATTTATAATTTCCTCTCCGAATCAAAAACGATTCAACTCGGTGAGATAAGCACTGTTTGACCGAATGGCTATATCTTTTGAAATTGTTGCTGGATTACACTGAATTTGTCACATATTGTGCAGAATCATGTCCTAAACAACATATTTCATCAGCAGAAACCAGCATGGTGAAATTCATTACTTATATCCACTTCGAATAAAAAACGCCTCAACTCGGTGAGATAAGCACTTTTTGAAAAAATGGCTATATCTTATGAATATTTGATGGGATTACACTGAATTAGACATATATTGTGCAGAATCAAGCCCTAAAAAACTTCATTCAACGGCAGAAACCAGCTTGATGAAATTCATTTGTTATTTCCACTCCAAACAAAAAATGCATCATGTTATTGATATAAGCACTTTTTGACCGAATGGCTATATCTTTTGAACTTGTAGCTGGATTACACTGAATTTGACATATATTTTGCAAAATCATGTCCTAAACAAAATATTTCATTAACAAAAACCAGCTTGATGAAATTCATTTGTTATTTCCACTCCAAACAAAAAATGCATCATGTTATTGATATAAGCACTTTTTGACCGAATGGCTATATCTTTTGAACTTGTAGCTGGATTACACTGAATTTGACATATATTTTGCAAAATCATGTCCTAAACAAAATATTTCATTAACAAAAACCAGCTTGATGAAATTCATTTATAATTTCCTCTCCGAATCAAAAACGATTCAACTCGGTGAGATAAGCACTGTTTGACCGAATGGCTATATCTTTTGAACTTGTTGCTGGATAACACTGAATTTGACATATAATGTGCATATTCATGTCCTAAACAACATATTTCAACAGCTGAAATCAGCTTGGTGAAATTCATTAGTTATTTCCACTCCTAATCAAAAACGCTTCAACTCGGTGAGATAAGCACTTTTTGACCGAATGGCTATATCTTTTGAATTTGTAGCTGGGTTACACTGAATTTGACATATATTGTGCAGAATCATGTCCAAAACAACATATTGCAACAGCAGAAACCAGCTTGATGAAATTCATGAGTTATTTCCACTCCTAATCAAAAACGCTTCAACTCGGTGAGATAAGCACTTTTTGAACAAATGGCTATATCTTTTGAACTTGTTGCTGGATTACACTGAATTTGACATATATTGTGCAGAATCATGTCCTAAAAAATATATTTCAACAGCAGAAACCAGCTTGATGAAATTCATTAGTTATTTCCACTCCGAATAAAAAATGCCTCAACTCGGTGAGATAAGCACTTTTTGAACATTGGCTATATCTTATGAATCTGTAATAGGATTACACTGGATTAGACATATATTGTGTAGAATTATGTCCTAAACAACATATTTCAACAGTAGAAACCAGCTTGCTGAAATTCATTAGTTATTTCCACTCCTATTAAGAAACGCATCAACTCGGTGAGATAAGCACTTTTTGAACAAATGGCTATATATTTTGAACTTGTTGCTGGATTACACTGAATTTGTCACATATTGTGCAGAATCATGTCCTAAACAACATATTTCATCAGCAGAAACCAGCTTGGTGAAATTCATTACTTATATCCACTTCGAATAAAAAACGCCTCAACTCGGTGAGATAAGCACTTTTTGAAAAAATGGCTATATCTTATGAATATTTGATGGGATTACACTGAATTAGACATATATTGTGCAGAATCAAGCCCTAAAAAACTTCATTCAACGGCAGAAACCAGCTTGATGAAATTCATTTGTTATTTCCACTCCAAACAAAAAATGCATCATGTTATTGATATAAGCACTTTTTGACCGAATGGCTATATCTTTTGAACTTGTAGCTGGATTACACTGAATTTGACATATATTTTGCAAAATCATGTCCTAAACAAAATATTTCATTAACAAAAACCAGCTTGATGAAATTCATTTATAATTTCCTCTCCGAATCAAAAACGATTCAACTCGGTGAGATAAGCACTGTTTGACCGAATGGCTATATCTTTTGAAATTGTTGCTGGATTACACTGAATTTGACATATAATGTGCATATTCATGTCCTAAACAACATATTTCAACAGCTGAAATCAGCTTGGTGAAATTCATTAGTTATTTCCACTCCTAATCAAAAACGCTTCAACTCGGTGAGATAAGCACTTTTTGACCGAATGGCTATATCTTTTGAATTTGTAGCTGGGTTACACTGAATTTGACATATATTGTGCAGAATCATGTCCAAAACAACATATTGCAACAGCAGAAACCAGCTTGATGAAATTCATGAGTTATTTCCACTCCTAATCAAAAACGCTTCAACTCGGTGAGATAAGCACTTTTTGAACAAATGGCTATATCTTTTGAATTTGTAGCTGGATTACACTGAATTTGACATATATTGTGCAGAATCATGTCCTAAACAACATATTGCAACAGCAGAAACCAGCTTGATGAAATTCATCAGTTATTTCCACTCCTAATCTAAAACGTTTCAAATCGGTGAGATAAGCACTTTTTGACTGAATGGCTATATTTTTTGTACTTGTTGCTAGATTACACTGAATTTGACATATATTGTGCAGAATCATGTCCTAAACAACATAATTCAACGACAGAAACCAGCTTGGTGAAATTCATTAGTTATTTCCACTCCTAATCAAAAACGCATCAACTCATTGAGATAAGCACTTTTTGAAAGAGTGGCTCTATATTTTGAACTTGTGGCTGGATTACACTGAATTAGACATATATTTTGCAGAATCATGTCCTAAACAACATATTTCAACAGCAAAAACCAGCTTGCTGAAATTCATTTATAATTTCCACTCCGAATCAAAAACGATTCAACTCGGTGAGATAAGCACTGTTTCACCGAATGGCTATATCTTATAAATCTGTAATGGGATTACACTGAATTAGACATATATTGTGCAGAATCATGTCCTAAACTACATATTTCATCAGCAAAACCAGCTTGATGAAATTGATTTATAATTTCAACTCCGAATCAAAAACGATTCAACTCGGTGACATAAGCACTGTTTGACCGAATGGCTATATCTTATGAATCTGTAATGGGATTACACTGAACTAGACATATATTGTGCAGAATCATATCCTAAACAACAAATTTCAACAGCAGAAACCAGCTTGATGAAATTCATTAGTTATTTCCACTCCGAATCAAAAACGCTTCAACTCAGCGAGATAAGCACTTTTAGACCGAATGGCTATATCTTTTGAACTTCTAGCTGGATAACACTGAATTTGAAATATATTGTGCAGAATCATGTCCTAAACAACATAATTCAACGGCAGAAACCAGCTTGATGAAATTCATTAGTTATTTTAACTCTTAATAAAAAACGCATCAACTCATTGAGATAAGCACTTTTTGACCGAATGGCTATATATTTTGTACTTGTAGCTGGATTACACTGAATTTGACATATATTTGCAGAATCATGTCCTAAACAACATATTTCATCAGCAAAAACCAGCTTGATGAAATTCATTTATAATTTCCACTCCGAATCAAAAAATATTCAACTCGGTGAGATAAGCACTTTTTGACCGAATGGCTATATCTTTTGAACTTGTAGCTGGATTGAACTGAAATTGACATATATTGTGCAGAATCATGTCCTAAACAGCATATTTCAACAGCAGAAACCAGGTTGATGAAATTCATGAGTTATTTCCACTCCTAATAAAAAACGCTTCAACTCGGTGAGTTAAGCACTTTTTGAACGAATGGCTATATCTTTATAAATTGTGATGGATTTACACTGAATTTGACATATATTGTGCAGAATCATGTCCTAAAAAACAAATTTCAAAAGAAGAAACCAGCTTGATGAAATTCATTAGTTATTCTCACTCCGAATCAAAAACGCTTCAACTAAGCGAGATAAGCACTTTTTGACCGAATGGTTATATATTTTGAACTTTTTGCTGGATTACACTGAATTAGACATATATTTGCAGAATCATGTCCTAAACAACATATTTCATCAGCAAAAACCAGCTTGATGAAATTCATTTGTAATTTCCGCTCCGAATCAAAAAAGATTCAACTCGGTGAGATAAGCACTGTTTGACTGAATGGCTATATCTTTTGAACTTGTTGCTGGATTACACTGAATTTGACATATATTGTGCAGAATCATGTCCTAAACAATATATTTCAACAGCAGAAACCAGCTTGATGAAATTCATTGGTTATTTCCACTCTTAATAAAAAACGAATCAACTCATTGAGATAAGCACTTTTTGACCGAATGGCTATATCTTTTGAACTTGTTGCTGTATTACACTGAAATTGACATATATTTGCAGAATCATGTCCTAAACAACATATTTCATCAGCAAAAACCAGCTTGATGAAATTCATTTATAATCTCCACTCCGAATCAAAAAAGATTCAACTCGTGAGATAAGCACTGTTTGACCGAATGGCTATATCTTTTGAACTTGTTGCTGGATTACACTGAATTTGACATATATTGTGCAGATTCATGTCCTAAAAAACATATTTCAACAGCAGAAACCAGCTTGGTGAAATTCATTAGTTATTTCCCCTCCTAATAAAAAACGCTTCAACTCGGTGAGTTAAGTACTTTTTGAACGAATGGCTATGTCTTTATAAACTGTTATGGGATTACACTGAATTGGACATATATTGTGCAGAATCATGTCCTAAACAACATATTGCAACAGCAGAAAACAGTATGATGAAATTCATGAGTTATTTCCACTCCTAATCAAAAACGCTTCAACTCGGTCAGATAAGCACTTTTTGAACGAATGGCTGTATCTTTTTAACTTGTAGCTTGATTACACTGCATTTGATATATATTGTGCAAAATCATGTCCTAAATAACATATTGCAACAGCCAAAACAAGCTTGATGAAATTCATGTGTTATTTCCACTCCTAAACAAAAACGCTTCAAGTCGGTGAGATAAGCGCTTTTTGAACGAATGGCTATATCTTTATAAACTGTGATGGGATTACACTGAATTTGACATATATTGTGCAGAATCATGTCCCAAACAACATATTTCAACAGCAGAAACCAGCTTGATTAAATTCATGAGTTATTTCCACTCCTAATCAAAAACGCTTCATCTCGGTGAGATAAGCACTTTTTGACAGAATGGCTATATCTTTATAAACTGTGATGGGATTACACTGAACTTTACATATATTGTGCAAAATCATGTTCTAAACAAAATATTTAAACAGCAGAAAACCAGCTTGATTAAATTCATGAGTTATTTCCACTCCTAATCAAAAACGCTTCAACTTAGTGAGATTAGCACTTTTTGACCGAAGGGCTATATCTTTATAAACTGTGATGGGATTACACTGAATTTGACATATATTGTGCAAAATCATGGACTAAACAACATATTGCAACAGCAGAAACAAGCTTGTTAAAATTCATTAATTATTTCCACTCCTAATCAAAAACGCTTCAACTCGGTGAGATAAGCACTTTTTGAACGAATAGCTATATCTTTATAAACTGTGATGGGATTAAACTGAATTTGACCTATATTGTTCAGAATCATGTCCTAAACAAAATATTGCAATAGCAGAAACCAGCTTGATTAAATGCATTAGTTATTTCCACTCCTAATCAAAAACGCTTCAACTCGGTCAGATAAGCACTTTTTGAACGAATGGCTATATCTTTTTAACTTGTCGCTGGATGAAACTGAATTTGACATATATTGTGCAGAATCATGTCCTAAATAACATATTGCAATAGCAGAAACCAGCCTGATGAAATTCATCAGTTATTTCCACTCCTAAACAAAAACGCTTCAACTCGGTGAGATAAGCGCTTTTTGAACGAATGGCTATATCTTTATAAACTGTGATGGGATTACACTGAATTTGACATATATTGTGCAGAATCATGTCCCAAACAACATATTTCAACAGCAGAAACTAGCTTGATGAAATTCATGAGTTATTTCCACTCCGAATCAAAAAAGCTTCAACTCGGTGAGATAAGCACTTTTTGACAGAATGGCTATATCTTTATAAACTGTGATGGGATTACACTGAATTTTACATATATTGTGCAAAATCATGTTCTAAACAAAATATTTAAACAGCAGAAACCAGCTTGATTAAATTCATGAGTTATTTCCACTCCGAATCAAAAACGCTTCAACTCGGTGAGTTAAGCACTTTTTGAACGAATGGCTATATCTTTATAAATTGTGATGGGATTACACTGAATTTGACATATATTGGCGAGAATCATGTCCTAAAAAACTTATTTCAACAGCAGAAACCAGCTTGATGAAATTCATGAGTTATTTCCTATCCTAATAAAAAACGCTTCAACTTGGTGACATAAGCACTTTTTGAACGAATGGCTATATCTTTTGAATTTGTAGCTTGATTACACTGAATTTGACATGTATTGTGCAGAATCATGTCCCAAGCAACATATTGCAACAGCAGAAACCAGCTTGATGAAATTCATGAGTTATTTCCACACCTAAAATAAAACCCTTCAAGTCGGAGAGATAAGCACTTTTTGAACGAATGGCTATATCTTTATAAACTGTAATGGGATTACATTAAATTTGACATATATTGTGCAGAATCATGTCCTAAACAACATATTGCAACAGCAGAAAAAAGCTTGATGAAATTCAATAGTTATTTCCACTCCTAATCAAAAATGCTTCAACTCGGTGAGATAAGGACTTTTTGAACGAATGGCTATATCTTTTTAACTTGTAGCTGGATTACACTGAATTTGACATATATTGTGCAGAATCATGTCCTAAACAACATATTGCAACAGCAGAAACAAGCTTGATAAAATTCATTAATTATTTCCACGCCTAATCAAAAACGCTACAAGTCGGTGAGATAAGCACTTTTTGAACGAATGGCTATATCTTTTGAATTTGTAGCTGGATTACACTGAATTTGACATGCATTGTGCAGAATTATGTCCTAAACAGCATATTGCAACAGCAGAAACAAGCTTGATAAAATTCATTAATTATTTCCACTCCAAATCATAAACGCTTCAAGTCGGTTAGATAAGCACTTTTTGAACGAATGGCTATATCTTTATAAACTGTGAAGGGATTACACTGAATTTGACATATATTGTGCAGAATCATATCCTAAACAACATATTGCAACAGCAGAAACCAGCTTGATGAAATTCATCAGTTATTTCCACTCCTAATCAAAAACGATTCAACTCTGTGAGATAAGCACTTTTTGACCGAATGGCTGTATCTTTTGAACTTGTAGCTGGATTACGTAGAATTTGACATATAATGTGCAGAATCATGTCCTAAACAACATATTTCAACAGCAGAAACCAGCTTGATGAAATTCATGAGTTATTTCCACTCCTAATCAAAAACGCTTACACTCGGTGAGATAAGCACTTTTTGAACAAATGGACTATATCTTTATAAACTGTGATGGGATTACACTGAATTTGAAATATATTGTGCAGAATCATGTCCTATATAACATATTGCAACAGCAGAAACCAGTTTGATGCAATTCATGATTTATTTCCACTCCTAATCAAAAACGCTTCAACTCGGTGATTTAAGCACTTTTTGAACGAATGGCTATATCTTTATAAATTGTGATGGGATTACACTGAATTTGACATATATTGGCGAGAATCATGTCCTAAAAAACTTATTTCAACAGCAGAAACCAGCTTGATGAAATTCATGAGTTATTTCCTATCCTAATAAAAAACGCTTCAACTTGGTGACATAAGCACTTTTTGAACGAATGGCTATATCTTTTGAATTTGTAGCTGGATTACACTGAATTTGACATGTATTGTGCAGAATCATGTCCTAAACAACATATTGCAACAGCAGAAAAAAGCTTAATGAAATTCATTAGTTATTTCCACTCCTAATCAAAAACGCTACAAGTCGGTGAGATAAGGACTTTTTGAACGAATGGCTATATCTTTTGAATTTGTAGCTGGATTACACTGAATTTGACATGTATTGTGCAGAATCATGTCCTAAACAACATATTGCAACAGCTGAAACAAGCTTGATTAATTTTATTAATTATTTCCACTCCTAATCAAAAACGCTTCAACTCGGTGAGATAAGCACTTTTTGAACGAATGGCTATATCTTTTTAAACTGTGATGGGATTACACTGAATTTGAAATGTATTGTGCAAAATCATATCCCAAACAACGTATTGCTACAGCAGAAACCGCCTTGATGAAATTCATCAGTTAGTTCCACTCCTAATCAAAAACGCTTCAACTCGGTAAGATAAGCACTTTTTGAACGAATGGCTATATCTTTTGAATTTGTGGCTGGATTACGCAGAATTTGAAATGTATTGTGCAGAATCATGTCCTAAACAACATATTGCAACAGCAGAAACCAGCTTGATGAAATTCATGAGTTATTTCCACTCCGAATCAAAAACGCTTCAACTCGGTGAGTTAAGCACTTTTTGAACGAATGGCTATATCTTTATAAATTGTGATGGGATTACACTGAATTTGACATATATTGGCGAGAATCATGTCCTAAAAAACATATTTCAACAGCAGAAACCAGCTTGATGAAATTCATGAGTTATTTCCTATCCTTATAAAAAACTCTTCAACTTGGTGAGATAAGCACTTTTTGAACGAATGGCTATATACTTTGAATTTGTAGCTGGATTACACTGAATTTGACATGTATTGTGCAGAATCATGTCCCAAGCAACATATTGCAACAGCAGAAACCAGCTTGATGAAATTCATGAGTTATTTCCACACCTAAAATAAAACCCTTCGAGTCGGAGAGATAAGCACTTTTTGAACGAATGGCTATATCTTTATAAACTGTAATGGGATTACATTAAATTTGACATATATTGTGCAGAATCATGTCCTAAACAACATATTGCAACAGCAGAAAAAAGCTTGATGAAATTCAATAGTTATTTCCACTCCTAATCAAAAATGCTTCAACTCGGTGAGATAAGGACTTTTTGAACGAATGGCTATATCTTTTTAACTTGTAGCTGGATTACACTGAATTTGACATATATTGTGCAGAATCATGTCCTAAACAACATATTGCAACAGCAGAAACAAGCTTGATAAAATTCATTAATTATTTCCACGCCTAATCAAAAACGCTACAAGTCGGTGAGATACGCACTTTTTGAACGAATGGCTATATCTTTTGAATTTGTAGCTGGATTACACTGAATTTGACATGTATTGTGCAGAATCAAGTCCTAAACAACATATTGCAACAGCAGAAACAAGCTTGATAAAATTCATTAATTATTTCCACTCCAAATCATAAACGCTTCAAGTCGGTTAGATAAGCACTTTTTGAACGAATGGCTATATCTTTATAAACTGTGATGGGATTACACTGAATTTGACATATATTGTGCAGAATCATATCCTAAACAACATATTGCAACAGCAGAAAAAAGCTTGATGAAATTCATTAGTTATTTCCACTCCTAATCAAAAACGCTACAAGTCGGTGAGATAAGCACTTTTTGAACGAATGGCTATATCTTTTGAATTTGTAGCTGGATTACACTGAATTTGACATGTATTGTGCAGAATCATGTCCTAAACAACATATTGCAACAGCAGAAACCAGCTTGATGAAATTCATGAGTTATTTCCACTCCGAATCAAAAACGCTTCAACTCGGTGAGTTAAGCACTTTTTGAACGAATGGCTATATCTTTATAAATTGTGATGGGATTACACTGAATTTGACATATATTGGCGAGAATCATGTCCTAAAAAACATATTTCAACAGCAGAAACCAGCTTGATGAAATTCATGAGTTATTTCCTATCCTTATAAAAAACTCTTCAACTTGGTGAGATAAGCACTTTTTGAACGAATGGCTATATACTTTGAATTTGTAGCTGGATTACACTGAATTTGACATGTATTGTGCAGAATCATGTCCCAAGCAACATATTGCAACAGCAGAAACCAGCTTGATGAAATTCATGAGTTATTTCCACACCTAAAATAAAACCCTTCGAGTCGGAGAGATAAGCACTTTTTGAACGAATGGCTATATCTTTATAAACTGTAATGGGATTACATTAAATTTGACATATATTGTGCAGAATCATGTCCTAAACAACATATTGCAACAGCAGAAAAAAGCTTGATGAAATTCATGAGTTATTTCCACTCCTAATCAAAAATGCTTCAACTCGGTGAGATAAGGACTTTTTGAACGAATGGCTATATCTTTTTAACTTGTAGCTGGATTACACTGAATTTGACATATATTGTGCAGAATCATGTCCTAAACAACATATTGCAACAGCAGAAACAAGCTTGATAAAATTCATTAATTATTTCCACGCCTAATCAAAAACGCTACAAGTCGGTGAGATACGCACTTTTTGAACGAATGGCTATATCTTTTGAATTTGTAGCTGGATTACACTGAATTTGACATGTATTGTGCAGAATCAAGTCCTAAACAACATATTGCAACAGCAGAAACAAGCTTGATAAAATTCATTAATTATTTCCACTCCAAATCATAAACGCTTCAAGTCGGTTAGATAAGCACTTTTTGAACGAATGGCTATATCTTTATAAACTGTGATGGGATTACACTGAATTTGACATATATTGTGCAGAATCATATCCTAAACAACATATTGCAACAGCAGAAAAAAGCTTGATGAAATTCATTAGTTATTTCCACTCCTAATCAAAAACGCTACAAGTCGGTGAGATAAGCACTTTTTGAACGAATGGCTATATCTTTTGAATTTGTAGCTGGATTACACTGAATTTGACATGTATTGTGCAGAATCATGTCCTAAACAACATATTGCAACAGCTGAAACAAGCTTGATTAATTTTATTAATTATTTCCACTCCTAATCAAAAACGCTTCAACTCGGTGAGATAAGCACTTTTTGAACGAATGGCTATATCTTTATAAACTGTGATGGGATTACACTGAATTTGAAATATATTGTGCAAAATCATATCCCAAACAACGTATTGCTACAGCAGAAACCAGCTTGATGAAATTCATCAGTTAGTTCCACTCCTAATCAAAAACGCTTCAACTCGGTGAGATAAGCACTTTTTGAACGAATGGCTATATCTTTTGAATTTGTGGCTGGATTACGCAGAATTTGAAATGTATTGTGCAGAATCATGTCCTAAACAACATATTGCAACAGCAGAAACCAGCTTGATGAAATTCATGAGTTATTTCCACTCCGAATCAAAAACGCTTCAACTCGGTGAGTTAAGCACTTTTCGAACGAATGGCTATATCTTTATAAATTGTGATGGGATTACACTGAATTTGACATATATTGGCGAGAATCATGTCCTAAAAAACATATTTCAACAGCAGAAACCAGCTTGATGAAATTCATGAGTTATTTCCTATCCTTATAAAAAACGCTTCAACTTGGTGAGATAAGCACTTTTTGAACGAATGGCTATATCTTTTGAATTTGTAGCTGGATTACACTGAATTTGACATGTATTGTGCAGAATCATGTCCCAAGCAACATATTGCAACAGCAGAAACCAGCTTGATGAAATTCATGAGTTATTTCCACACCTAAAATAAAACCCTTCAAGTCGGAGAGATAAGCACTTTTTGAACGAATGGCTATATCTTTATAAACTGTAATGGGATTACATTAAATTTGACATATATTGTGCAGAATCATGTCCTAAACAACATATTGCAACAGCAGAAAAAAGCTTGATGAAATTCAATAGTTATTTCCACTCCTAATCAAAAATGCTTCAACTCGGTGAGATAAGGACTTTTTGAACGAATGGCTATATCTTTTTAACTTGTAGCTGGATTACACTGAATTTGACATATATTGTGCAGAATCATGTCCTAAACAACATATTGCAACAGCAGAAACAAGCTTGATAAAATTCATTAATTATTTCCACGCCTAATCAAAAACGCTACAAGTCGGTGAGATACGCACTTTTTGAACGAATGGCTATATCTTTTGAATTTGTAGCTGGATTACACTGAATTTGACATGTATTGTGCGGAATCAAGTCCTAAACAACATATTGCAACAGCAGAAACAAGCTTGATAAAATTCATTAATTATTTCCACTCCAAATCATAAACGCTTCAAGTCGGTTAGATAAGCACTTTTTGAACGAATGGCTATATCTTTATAAACTGTGATGGGATTACACTGAATTTGACATATATTGTGCAGAATCATATCCTAAACAACATATTGCAACAGCAGAAACCAGCTTGATGAAATTCATCAGTTATTTCCACTCCTAATCAAAAACGATTCAACTCTGTGAGATAAGCACTTTTTGACCGAATGGCTGTATCTTTTGAACTTGTAGCTGGATTACGCAGAATTTGACATATAATGTGCAGAATCATGTCCTAAACAACATATTTCAACAGCAGAAACCAGCTTGATGAAATTCATTAGTTATTTCCACTCCTAGTCAAAAAAGCTTACACTCGGTGAGATAAGCACTTTTTGAACAAATGGACTATATCTTTATAAACTGTGATGGGATTACACTGAATTTGAAATATATTGTGCAGAATCATGTCCTATATAACATATTGCAACAGCAGAAAAAAGTTTGATGCAATTCATGATTTATTTCCACTCCTAATCAAAAACGCTTCAACTCGGTGAGTTAAGCACTTTTTGAACGAATGGCTATATCTTTATAAATTGTGATGGGATTACACTGAATTTGACATATATTGGCGAGAATCATGTCCTAAAAAACATATTTAAACAGCAGAAACCAGCTTGATGAAATTCATGAGTTATTTCCACACCTAAACAAAAACGCTTCAACTCGGAGAGATAAGCACTTTTTGAACGAATGGCTATATCTTTTTAAACTGTAATGGGATTGCATTAAATTTGAAATATATTGTGCAGAATCATGTCCTAAACAACATATTGTAACAGCAGAAAAAAGCTTGATGAAATTCATTAGTTATTTCCACTCCTAACCAAAAACGCTTCAACTCGGTGAGTTAAGCACTTTTTGAACGAATGGCTATATCTTTATATATTGTGATGGGATTACACTGAATTTGACATATATTGGCGAGAATCATGTCCTAAACAACATATTTCAACAGCAGAAACCAGCTTGATGAAATTCATCAGTTATTTCCACTCCTAATCAAAAACGCTGCAACTCGGTGAGATAATCACTTTTTGAACGAATGGCTATATCTTTTGAACTTGTAGCTGGATTACACTGAATTAGATATATATTGTGCATAATCATATCCTAAACAACATATTTCAACAGCAGAAACCAGCTTGATGAAATTAATTAGTTATTTCCACTCCGATTCAAAAACGCTTCAACTCGGTGAGATAAGCACTATTGGACCGAATGGCTATATCTTTTGAACTTGTAGCTGGATTACACTGAATTTGACATATATTGTGCAGAATCATGTCCAAAACAACATATTGCAACAGCAGAAACCAGCTTGATGAAATTCATGAGTTATTTCCACTCCTAATCAAAAACGCTTCAACTCGGTGAGGTAAGCACTTTTTGAATAAATGGCTATATCTTTTGAATATGTAGCTGGATTACACTGAATTTGACATATATTGTGCAGAATCATGTCCTAAACAACATAATTCAACAGCAAAAACCAGCCTGATGAAATTCATTACTTATTTCCACTCATAATCAAAAACGCTTCAACTTATCGAGATAAGCACTTTTTGACTGAATGGCTATATATTTTGAACTTGTTCCTGGATTACACTGAATTTGATACATATTGTGCAGAATCATGTCCTAAACAACATATTTCATCAGCAGAAACCAGCTTGGTGAAATTCATTACTTATATCCACTCCGAATAAAAAACGCCTCAACTCGGTGAGATAAGCACTTTTTGAAAAAATGGCTATATCTTATGAATATTTGATGGGATTACACTGAATTAGACATATATTGTGCAGAATCAAAACCTAAAAAACTTCATTCAACGGCAGAAACCAGCTTGATGAAATTCATTTGTTATTTCCACTCCTAATAAAAAACGCATCAACTCGGTGAGATAAGCACTTTTTGACCGAATGGCTATATATTTTGAACTTGTAGCTGGATTACACTGAATTTGACATATATTTTGCAGAATCATGTCCTAAACAAAACATTTCATTAACAAAAACCAGCTTGATGAAATTCATTTATAATTTCCTCTCCGAATCAAAAACGATTCAACTTGGTGAGATAAGCACTGTTTGACCGAATGGCTATATCTTTTGAACTTGTTGCTGGATTACACTGAATTTGACATATAATGTGCATATTCATTTCCTAAACAACATATTTCAACAGCTGAAATCAGCTTGGTGAAATTCATTAGTTATTTCCCCTCCTAATCAAAAACGCTTCAACTCGGTGAGATAAGCACTTTTTGATCAAATGGCTATATCTTTTGAATTTGTAGCTGGGTTACACTGAATTTGACATATATTGTTCAGAATCATGTCCAAAACAACATACTGCAACAGCAGAAACCAGCTTGATGCAATTCATGATTTATTTCCACTCCTAATCAAAAACGCTTCAACTCGGTGAGATAAGCACTTTTTGAACAAATGGCTATATCTTTTGAATTTGTAGCTGGATTACACTGAATTTGACATATATTGTGCAGAATCATGTCCTAAACAACATATTGCAACAGCAGAAACCAGCTTGATGAAATTCATCAGTTATTTCCACTCCTAATCTAAAACGTTTCAACTCGGTGAGATAAGCACTTTTTGAAAGAATGGCTCTATATTTTGAACTTGTGGCTGGATTAAACTGAATTTGACATATATTTTGCAGAATCATGTCCTAAACAACATATTTCAACAGCAAAAACAAGCTTGCTGAAATTCATTTATAATTTCAACTCCGAATCAAAAACGATTCAACTCGGTGAGATAAGCATTGTTTGACCGAATGGCTATATCTTATAAATCTGTAATGGGATTACACTGAATTAGATATATATTGTGCAGAATCATATCCTAAACAACATATTTCAACAGCAGAAACCAGCTTGATGAAATTAATTAGTTATTTCCACTCCGATTCAAAAACGCTTCAACTCGGTGAGATAAGCACTTTTGGACCGAATGGCTATATCTTTTGAACTTGTTGCTGGATTACAGTGAATTTGATATATATTGTGCAGAACCATGTCCTAAAAAACATAATTCAACGGCAGAAACCAGCTTGATGATATTCATAAGTTATTTCCACTCCTAATCAAAAACGCATCAACTCATTGAGATAAGCACTTTTTGACCGAATGGCTATATATTTTGAACTAGTAGCTGGATTACACTGAATTTGACATATATTGTGCAGAATCATGTCCTAAACAACATATTTCATCAGCAAAAACCAGCTTGATGAAATTCATTAGTTATTTCCACTCCTAATCAAAAACGCTTCAACTCGGTGAGATAAGCACTTTTGGACCGAATGGCTATATCTTTATAAACTGTGATGGGATTACACTGAATTTGACATATATTGTGCAGAATCATGTCCTAAACAACATATTGCAACAGCAGAAACAAGCTTGATGCAATTCATGAGTTAGTTCCACTCCTAATAAAAAACGCCTAAACTCGGTGAGATAAGCACTTTTTAAATGAATTGCAATATCTTTTTAACCTGTGATTGGATTACACTGAATTTGACATATATTGTGCAGAATGATGTCCTAAACAACAAATTTCAACAGAAGAAATAGCTTGAAGAAATTCATCAGTTGTTTCTACTCCCAATCAAAAACGCTTCAACTCAGTGAGATAAGCACTATTTGACCGAATGGCTATATCTTTTGAAGTTGTAGCTGGATTAAACTGAATTTGACATATATTGTGCAGAATCATGTCCTAAAAATATATATTTCAACAGCAGAAACCAGCTTGGTGAAATTCATTAGTTATATCCACTCCGAATAAAAAAACCCTCAACTCGGTGAGATAAGCACTTTTTGAACGAGTGGCTATATCTTATGAATCTGTGATGGGATTACACTGAATTAGACATATATTGTGCAGAATCATGTCCTAAACAACATATTTCAACAACATAAACCAGTTGATGAAATTCATGAGTTATTTCCCCTCCGAATCAAAAACGCTTCAACTCAGTGAGATAAGCACTTTTTGACCGAATGGCTATATCTTTTGAACTTCTAGCTGGATTACACCAAATTTGACATATATTGTGCAGAATCATGTCCTAAACAACATAATTCAACGGCAGAAACCAGCTTGATGAAATTCATTAGTTATTTCCACTCTTAATAAAAAACGCATCAACTCATTGAGATAAGCACTTTTTAACTGAATGGCTATATCTTTTGAACTTGTAGCTGGATTACACAGAATTTGACATATATTGTGCAGAATCATGTCATAAAAAAAATGTTTCAACAACAGAAACCAGCTTGATGAAATTCATTAGTTATTTCCAATCCGAATCAAAAACGCCTCAACTCGGTGAGATAAGCACTTTTTGAACGAATTTATAATATCTTTGAACCTGTGATGAGATTAAACTGAATTTGACATATATTGTGCAGAATCATGTCCCAAACAACATATATCAACAGCAGAAACCGCCTTGATGATATTCATTGGTTATTTCCACTCCAAATCAAAAACGCTCCAACTCGGTGAGATAAGCACTTTTTGACCGAATGGCTATATCTTTATAAACTGTGATGGGATTACACTGAATTTGACATATATTGTGCAGAATCATATCCTAAACAACATATTGCAACAGCTGAAACAAGCTTGATTAATTTTATTAATTATTTACACTCCTAATCAAAAACGCTTCAACTCGGTGAGATAAGCACTTTTTGAACGAATAGCTATATCTTTATAAACTGTGATGGGATTACACTGAATTTGAAATATATTGTGCAGAATCATGTCCTAAACAACATATTTCATCAGCAAAAACCAGCTTGATGAAATTCATTAGTTATTTCCACTCCCAATCAAAAACGCTTCAACTCGGTGAGATAAGCACTTTTGGACCGAACGGCTATATCTTTTGAATTTGTAGCTGGATTACCCTGAATTTGACATATATTGTGCAGAATCATGTCCTAAACAACATATTGCAACAGCAGAAACCAGCTTGATGCAATTCATGAGTTAGTTCCACTCCTAATAAAAAACGCCTAAACTCGGTGAGATAAGCACTTTTTAAATGAATTGCAATATCTTTTTAACCTGTGATTGGATTACACTGAATTTGACATATATTGTGCAGAATGATGTCCTAAACAACAAATTTCAACAGAAGAAATAGCTTGAAGAAATTCATCAGTTGTTTCTACTCCCAATCAAAAACACTTCAACTCAGTGAGATAAGCACTATTTGACCGAATGGCTATATCTTTTGAAGTTGTAGCTGGATTAAACTGAATTTGACATATATTGTGCAGAATCATGTCCTAAAAATATATATTTCAACAGCAGAAACCAGCTTGTAGAAATTCATTAGTTATATCCACTCCGAATAAAAAAACCCTCAACTCGGTGAGATAAGCACTTTTTGAACGAATGGCTATATCTTATGAATCTGTGATGGGATTACACTGAATTAGACATATATTGTGCAGAATCATGTCCTAAATAACATTTTTCAACAACATAAACCAGTTGATGAAATTCATGAGTTATTTCCCCTCCGAATCAAAAACGCTTCAACTCAGTGAGATAAGCACTTTTTGACCGAATGGCTATATCTTTTGAACTTCTAGCTGGATTACACTGAATTTGACATATATTGTGCAGAATCATGTCCTAAACAACATAATTCAACGGCAGAAACCAGCTTGATGAAATTCATTAGTTATTTCCACTCTTAATAAAAAACGCATCAACTCATTGAGATAAGCACTTTTTAACTGAATGGCTATATCTTTTGAACTTGTAGCTGGATTACACAGAATTTGACATATATTGTGCAGAATCATGTCATAAAATTAATGTTTCAACAACAGAAACCAGCTTGATGAAATTCATTAGTTATTTCCAATCCGAATCAAAAACGCTTCAACTCGGTGAGATAAGCACTTTTTGAACGAATTTATAATATCTTTGAACCTGTGATGAGATTAAACTGAATTTGACATATATTGTGCAGAATCATGTCCCAAACAACATATATCAACAGCAGAAACCGCCTTGATGATATTCATTGGTTATTTCCACTCCAAATCAAAAACGCTCCAACTCGGTGAGATAAGCACTTTTTGACCGAATGGCTATATCTTTATAAACTGTGATGAGATTACACTGAATTTGACATATATTGTGCAGAATCATATCCTAAACAACATATTGCAACAGCAGAAACCAGCTTGATGAAATTCATCAGTTATTTCCACTCCTAATCAAAAACGATTCAACGCGGTGTGATAAGCACTTTTTGACCGAATGGCTGTATCTTTTGAACTTGTAGCTGGATTACGCAGAATTTGACATATAATGTGCAGAATCATGTCCTAAACAACATATTTAAACAGCAGAAACCAGCTTGATGAAATTCATTAGTTATTTCCACTCCTAATCAAAAACGCTTACACTCGGTGAGATAAGCACTTTTTGAACAAATGGACTATATCTTTATAAACTGTGATGGGATTACACTGAATTTGAAATATATTGTGCAGAATCATGTCCTATATAACATATTGCAACAGCAGAAACCAGCTTGATGAAATTCATTAGTTATTTCCACTCCTAATAAAAAACGCTTCAACTCGGTGAGTTAAGCACTTTTTGAACGAATGGCTATATCTTTTGAATTTGTCGCTGGATTACACTGAATTTGACATGTATTGTGCAGAATCATGTCCTAAACAACATATTTCAACAGCTGAAACAAGCTTGATAAAATTTATGAATTATTTCCACTCCTAATCAAAAACGCTTCAACTCGGTGAGATAAGCACTTTTTGAACGAATGGCTATATCTTTTTAACTTGTAGCTGGATTACACTGAATTTGACATGTATTGTGCAGAATCATGTCCTAAACAACATATTGCAACAGCAGAAACCAGCTTGATGAAATTCATCAGTTATTTCCACTCCTAATAAAAAACGCTTCAACTCGGTGAGATAAGCACTTTTTGAAAGAATGGCTATATCTTTTGAATTTGTAGCTGGATTACACTGAATTCGACATGTATTGTGCAGAATCATGTCCTAAACAACATATTGCAACAGCAGAAACCAGCTTGATTAAATTCATTAGTTATTTCCACTCCTAATCAAAAACGCTTCAACTCGGTGAGTTAAGCACTTTTTGAACAAATGGCTATATCTTTATATATTGTGATGGGATTACACTGAATTTGACATATTTTGGCGAGAATCATGTCCTAAACAACAAATTGAAACAGCAGAAACAAGCTTGATAAAATTCATTAATTATTTCCCCTCTTATCAAAAACGCTTCAACTCTGTGAGATAAGCACTTTTTGAACGAATGGCTATATCTTTATAAACTTTGATGGGATTACACTGAATTTGAAATATATTGTGCAGAATCATATCCCAAACAACGTATTGCAACAGCAGAAATCAGCTTTATGAAATTCATCAGTTATTTCCACTCCTAATCAAAAACGCTTCAACTCGGTGAGATAAGCACTTTTTGAACGAATGGCTATATCTTTTGAATTTGTCGCTGGATTACACTGAATTTGACATGTATTGTGCAGAATTATGTCCTAAACAACATATTGCAACAGCAGAAACAAGCTTGATAAAATTCATGAATTATTTCCACTCCTAATCAAAAACGCTTCAACTCGGTGAGATAAGCACTTTTTGAACGAATGGCTATATCTTTATAAACTGTGATGGGATTACACTGAATTTGACATATATTGTGCAGAATCATATCCTAAACAACATATTGCAACAGCAGAAACCAGCTTGATGAAATTCATCAGTTATTTCCACTCTAATCAAAAATGCTTCAACTCTGTGAGATAAGCACTTTTTGACCGAATGGCTGTATCTTTTGAACTTGTAGCTGGATTACGCAGAATTTGACATATAATGTGCAAAATCATGTCCTAAACAACATATTTAAACAGCAGAAACAAGCTTGATGAAATTCATTAGTTATTTCCACTCCTAATCAAAAACGCTTACACTCATTGAGATAAGCACTTTTTGAACGAATGGACTATATCTTTATAAACTGTGATGGGATTACACTGAATTTGAAATTTATTGTGCAGAATCATGTCCTATATAACATATTGCAACAGCAGAAACCAGCTTGATGCAATTCATGATTTATTTCCACTCCTAATCAAAAACGCTTCAACTCGGTGAGTTAAGCACTTTTTGAACGAATGGCTATATCTTTATAAATTGTGATGGGATTACACTGAATTTGATATATATATTGTGCAGAATCATGTCCTAAAAAACATATTTAAACAGCAGAAACGAGCTTGATGAAATTCATTAGTTATTTCCACTCCTAATCAAAAACGCTTCAACTCGGTGAGATAAGCACTTTTTGAACGAAAGGCTATATCTATTTAACTTGTAGCTGGATTACACTGAATTTGACATATATTGTGCAAAATCATGTCCTAAATAACATAATGTAGAAACCAGCCTGATGAAATTCATCAGTTTTTTCCATTCCTAATCAACAACGCTTCAACTTGGTGAGATAAGCACTTTTTGACCGAATGGCTATATATTTTGAACTTGTAGCTGGATTACACTGAATTTGACATATATTTTGCAGAATCATGTCCTAAACAAAACATTTCATTAACAAAAACCAGCTTGATGAAATTCATTTATAAGTTCCTCTCCGAATCAAAAACGATTCAACTTGGTGAGATAAGCACTGTTTGACCGAATGGCTATATCTTTTGAACTTTTTGCTGGATTACACTGAATTTGACATAAAATGTGCATATTCATTTCCTAAACAACATATTTCAACAGCTGAAACCAGCTTGATGAAATTCATGAGTTATTTCCACTCCTAATCAAAAACGCTTCAACTCGGTGAGATAAGCACTTTTTGAACAAATGGCTATATCTTTTGAATTTGTAGCTGGATTACACTGAATTTGACATATATTGTGCAGAATCATGTCCTAAACAACATATTGCAACAGCAGAAACCAGCTTGATGAAATTCATCAGTTATTTCCACTCCTAATCTAAAACGTTTCAACTCGGTGAGATAAGCACTTTTTGACCGAATGGCTATATTTTTTGTACTTGTTGCTAGATTACACTGAATTTGACATATATTGTGCAGAATCATGTCCTAAACAACATAATTCAACGGCAGAAACCAGCTTGATGAAATTCATTAGTCATATCCACTCCGAATAAATAAAGCCTCAACTCGGTGAGATAAGCACTTTTTGAAAGAATGGCTGTATCTTATGAATCTGTGATGGGATTACACTGAATTAGACATATATTGTGCAGAATCATATCCTAAAAAACATATTTCAACAACATAAACCAGTTGATGAAATTCATCAGTTATTTCCCCTCCGAATCAAAAACGCTTCAACTCAGTGAGATAAGCACTTATTGAAAAAATGGCTGTATCTTATGAATATTTGATGGGATTACACTGAATTAGACATATATTGTGCAGAATCAAGCCCTAAAAAACTTCATTCAACGGCAGAAACCAGCTTGATGAAATTCATTTGTTATTTCCACTCCTAATAAAAAACGCATCAACTCGGTGAGATAAGCACTTTTTGACCGAATGGCTATATATTTTGAACTTGTGGCTGGATTACACTGAATTTGACATATATTTTGCAGAATCATGTCCTAAACAACATATTTCAACATCAAAAACCAGCATGCTGAAATTCATTTATAATTTCCACTCCGAATCAAAAACGATTCAACTCGGTGAGATAAGCACTGTTTCACCGAATGGCTATATCTTATAAATCTGTAATGGGATTACACTGAATTAGACATATATTGTGCAGAATCATGTCCTAAACAACATATTTCATCAGCAAAACCAGCTTGATGAAATTGATTTATAATTTCAACTCCGAATCAAAAACGATTCAACTCGGTGAGATAAGCACTGGTTGACCGAATGGCTATATCCTATGAATCTGTAATGGGATTACACTGAATTAGACATATATTGTGCAGAATCATATCCTAAACAAAATATTTCAACAGCAGAAACCAGCTTGATGAAATTCATTAGTTATTTCCACTCCGATTCAAAAACGCTTCAAGTCGGTGAGATAAGCACTTTTGGACCGAATGGCTATATCTTTTGAACTTGTTGCTGGATTACACTGAATTTGATATATATTGTGCAGAATCATGTCCTAAAAAACATAATTCAACGGCAGAAACCAGCTTGATGATATTCATTGATTATTTCCACTCCTAATCAAAAACGCTTCAACTCGGTGAGATAAGCACTTTTGGACCGAACGGCTATATCTTTTGAATTTGTAGCTGGATTACCCTGAATTTGACATATATTGTGCAGAATCATGTCCTAAACAACATATTGCAACAGCAGAAACCAGCTTGATGCAATTCATGAGTTATTTCCACTCCTAATCAAAAACGCCTAAACTCGGTGAGATAAGCACTCTTTGAACAAATGGCTATATCTTATGAATCTGTGATGGGATCACACTGAATTTGACATATATTGTGCAGAATCATGTCCTAAACATCATATTTCAACAGCAGAAACCAGCTTGGTGTAATTCATTTGTTATTTCCACTCCGAATCAAAAACGCTTCAACTCAGTGAGATAAGCACTTTTTGAACGAATTTATAATATCTTTGAACCTGTGATGGGATTAAACTGAATTTGACATATATTGTGCAGAATCATGTCCCAAACAACATATCTCAACAGCAGAAACCGCCTTGATGATATTCATTGGTTATTTCCACTCCAAATCAAAAACGCTCCAACTCGGTGAGATAAGCACTTTTTAAATGAATTGCAATATCTTTTTAAGCTGTGATTGGATTACACTGAATTTGACATATATTGTGCAGAATGATGTCCTAAACAACAAATTTCAACAGAAGAAATAGCTTGAAGAAATTCATCAGTTGTTTCTACTCCCAATCAAAAACGCTTCAACTCAGTGAGATAAGCACTATTTGACCGAATGGCTATATCTTTTGAAGTTGTAGCTGGATTAAACTGAATTTGACATATATTGTGCAGAATCATGTCCTAAAAAATATATTTCAACAACAGAAACCAGCTTGGTGAAATTCATTAGTTATATCCACTCCGAATAAAAAAAGCCTCAACTCGGTGAGATAAGCACTTTTTGAACGAATGGCTATATCTTATGAATCTGTGATGGGATTACACTGAATTAGACATATATTGTGCAGAATCATGTCCTAAACAACATATTTCAACAACATAAACCAGCTGGAAGAAATTCATTAGTTATTTCCACTCCTAATAAAAAACGCTTCAACTCGGTGCGATAAGCACTTTTTGACCGAATGGCTATATCTTTTGAACTTGTAGCTGGATTACACTGAATTTGACATATATTGTGCAGAATCATGTCCTAAAAATATATTTCAACAGCAGAAACCAGCTTTATGAAATTCATTAGTTATTTCCACTCCGAATAAAAAATGCCTCAACTCGGTGAGATAAGCACTTTTTGAACAAATGGCTATATCTTATGAATCTGTAATAGGATTACACTGAATTAGACATATATTGTGTAGAATTATGTCCTAAACAAAATATTTCAACAGTAGAAACCAGCTTGCTGAAATTCATTAGTAATTTCCACTCCGAATCAAAAACGCTTCAACTCGGTGAGATAAGCACTATTGGACCGAATGGCTATATCTTTTGAACTTGTAGCTGGATTACGCTGAATTTGACATATATTGTGCAGAATCATGTCCTAAATGACATAATTCAATGGCAGAAACCAGCTTTATGAAATTCATTAGTTATTTCCACTTCTAATAAAAAACGCATCAACTCGGTGAGATAAGCACTTTTTGAACAAATGGCTATATATTTTGAACTTGTTGCTGGATTACACTGAATTTGACACACATTGTGTAGAATCATGTCCTAAACAACATATTTCAACAGCAGAAACTAGCTTGGTGAAATTCATTACTTATATCCACTTCGAATAAAAAACGCCTCAACTCGGTGAGATAAGCACTTTTTGAAAAAAATGGCTATATCTTATGAATATTTGATGGGATTACACTGAATTAGACATATATTGTGCAGAATCAAGCCCTAAAAAACTTCATTCAACGGCAGAAACCAGCTTGATGAAATTCATTTGTTATTTCCACTCCAAACAAAAAATGCATCATGTTATTGATATAAGCACTTTTTGACCGAATGGCTATATCTTTTGAACTTGTAGCTGGATTACACTGAATTTGACATATATTTTGCAAAATCATGTCCTAAACAAAATATTTCATTAACAAAAACCAGCTTGATGAAATTCATTTATAATTTCCTCTCCGAATCAAAAACGATTCAACTCGGTGAG
Organism: Fistularia commersonii; assembly: GCF_037954325.1. Classification (NCBI taxonomy): domain Eukaryota; kingdom Metazoa; phylum Chordata; class Actinopteri; order Syngnathiformes; family Fistulariidae; genus Fistularia; species Fistularia commersonii. Next base: position 1,691,628 of record NW_028233997.1, read on the forward strand.
ATAAGCACTGTTTGACCGAATGGCTATATCTTTTGAACTTGTTGCTGGATTACACTGAATTTGACATATAATGTGCATATTCATGTCCTAAACAACATATTTCAACAGCTGAAATCAGCTTGGTGAAATTCATTAGTCATTTCCACTCCCAATCAAAAACGCTTCAACTCGGTGAGATAAGCACTTTTTGATCGAATGGCTATATCTTTTGAATTTGTATCTGGGTTACACTGAATTTGACATATATTGTGCAGAATCATGTCCAAAACAACATATTGCAACAGCAGAAACCAGCTTGATGAAATTCATGAGTTATTTCCACTCCTAATCAAAAACGCTTCAACTCGGTGAGGTAAGCACTTTTTGAATAAATGGCTATAACTTTTGAATATGTAGCTGGATTACACTGAAAATGACATATATTGTGCAGAATCATGTCCTAAACAACATAATTCAACGGCAAAAACCAGCCTGATGAAATTCATTACTTATTTCCACTCATAATCAAAAACGCTTCAACTTATCGAGATAAGCACTTTTTGACTGAATGGCTATATATTTTGAACTTGTTGCTGGATTACACTGAATTTGACACATATTGTGCAGAATCATGTCCTAAACAACATATTTCATCAGCAGAAACCAGCTTGGTGAAATTCATTACTTATATCCACTCCGAATAAAAAACGCCTCAACTCGGTGAGATAAGCACTTTTTGAAAAAATGGCTATATCTTATGAATATTTGATGGGATTACACTGAATTTGACACCGATTGTGCAGAATCATGTCCTAAACAACATAATTCAACGGCAGAAACCAGCTTGATGAAATTAATTTGTTATTTCCACTCCTAATAAAAAACGCATCAACTCGGTGAGATAAGTACTTTTTGACCGAATGGCTATATATTTTGAACTTGTAGCTGGTTTACACTGAATTTGACATATATTTTGCAGAATCATGTCCTAAACAAAACATTTCATTAACAAAAACCAGCTTGATGAAATTAATTTATAATTTCCTCTCCGAATCAAAAACGATTCAACTTGGTGAGATAAGCACTGTTTGACCGAATGGCTATATCTTTTGAACTTGTTGCTGGATTACACTGAATTTGACATATAATGTGCATATTCATTTCCTAAACAACATATTTCAACAGCTGAAATCAGCTTGGTGAAATTCATTAGTTATTTCCACTCCTAATCAAAAACGCTTCAACTCGGTGAGATAAGCACTTTTTGATCGAATGGCTATATCTTTTGAATTTGTATCTGGGTTACACTGAATTTGACATATATTGTGCAGAATCATGTCCAAAACAACATATTGCAACAGCAGAAACCAGCTTGATGAAATTCATGAGTTATTTCCACTCCTAATCAAAAACGCTTCAACTCGGTGAGGTAAGCACTTTTTGAATAAATGGCTATAACTTTTGAATATGTAGCTGGATTACACTGAAAATGACATATATTGTGCAGAATCATGTCCTAAACAACATAATTCAACGGCAAAAACCAGCCTGATGAAATTCATTACTTATTTCCACTCATAATCAAAAACGCTTCAACTTATCGAGATAAGCACTTTTTGACTGAATGGCTATATATTTTGAACTTGTTGCTGGATTACACTGAATTTGACACATATTGTGCAGAATCATGTCCTAAACAACATATTTCATCAGCAGAAACCAGCTTGGTGAAATTCATTACTTATATCCACTCCGAATAAAAAACGCCTCAACTCGGTGAGATAAGCACTTTTTGAAAAAATGGCTATATCTTATGAATATTTGATGGGATTACACTGAATTTGACACCGATTGTGCAGAATCATGTCCTAAACAACATAATTCAACGGCAGAAACCAGCTTGATGAAATTAATTTGTTATTTCCACTCCTAATAAAAAACGCATCAACTCGGTGAGATAAGTACTTTTTGACCGAATGGCTATATATTTTGAACTTGTAGCTGGTTTACACTGAATTTGACATATATTTTGCAGAATCATGTCCTAAACAAAACATTTCATTAACAAAAACCAGCTTGATGAAATTAATTTATAATTTCCTCTCCGAATCAAAAACGATTCAACTTGGTGAGATAAGCACTGTTTGACCGAATGGCTATATCTTTTGAACTTGTTGCTGGATTACACTGAATTTGACATATAATGTGCATATTCATTTCCTAAACAACATATTTCAACAGCTGAAATCAGCTTGGTGAAATTCATTAGTTATTTCCACTCCTAATCAAAAACGCTTCAACTCGGTGAGATAAGCACTTTTTGATCGAATGGCTATATCTTTTGAATTTGTAGCTGGGTTACACTGAATTTGACATATATTGTTCAGAATCGTGTCCAAAACAACATACTGCAACAGCAGAAACCAGCTTGATGAAATTCATGAGTTATTTCCACTCCTAATCAAAAACGCTTCAACTCGGTGATATAAGCACTTTTTGAACAAATGGCTATATCTTTTGAATTTGTAGCTGGATTACACTGAATTTGACATATATTGTGCAGAATCATGTCCTAAACAACATATTGCAACAGCAGAAACATGCTTGATGAAATTCATCAGTTATTTCCACTCCTAATCTAAAACGTTTCAACTCGGTGAGATAAGCACTTTTTGACCGAATGGCTATATTTTTTGTACTTGTTGCTAGATTACACTGAATTTGACATATATTGTGCAGAATCCTGTCCTAAACAACATAATTCAACGGCAGAAACCAGCTTGATGAAATTCATTAGTTATTTCCACTCCTAATCAAAAACGCATCAACTCATTGAGATAAGCAGTTTTTGAAAGAATGGCTCTATATTTTGAACTTGTGGCTGGATTACACTGAATTTGACATATATTTTGCAGAATCATGTCCTAAACAACATATTTCAACAGCAAAAACCTGCTTGCTGAAATTCATTTATAATTTCAACTCCGAATCAAAAACGATTCAACTCGGTGAGATAAGCACTGTTTGACCGAATGGCTATATCTTATAAATCTGTAATGGGATTACACTGAATTAGACATATATTGTGCAGAATCATATCCTAAACAACATATTTCAACAGCAGAAACCAGCTTGATGAAATTAATTAGTTATTTCCACTCCGATTCAAAAACGCTTCAACTCGGTGAGATAAGCACTTTTGGACCGAATGGCTATATCTTTTGAACTTGTTGCTGGATTACAGTGAATTTGATAAATATTGTGCAGAACCATTTCCTAAAAAACATAATTCAACGGCAGAAACCAGTTTGATGATATTCATAAGTTATTTCCACTCCTAATCAAAAACGCATCAACTCATTGAGATAAGCACTTTTTGACCGAATGGCTATATATTTTGAACTAGTAGCTGGATTACACTGAATTTGACATATATTGTGCAGAATCATGTCCTAAACAACATATTTCATCAGCAAAAACCAGCTTGATGAAATTCATTAGTTATATCCACTCCTAATCAAAAACGCTTCAACTCGGTGAGATAAGCACTTTTGGACCGAACGGCTATATCTTTTGAATTTGTAGCTGGATTACCCTGAATTTGACATATATTGTGCAGAATCATGTCCTAAACAACATATTGCAACAGCAGAAACCAGCTTGATGCAATTCATGAGTTATTTCCACTCCTAATCAAAAACGCCTAAACTCGGTGAGATAAGCACTTTTTGAACAAATGGCTATATCTTATGAATCTGTGATGGGATTACACTGAATTTGACATATATTGTGCAGAATCATGTCCTAAACAACATATTTCATCAGCAAAAACCAGCTTGATGAAATTCATTAGTTAGTTCCACTCCTAATAAAAAAACGCTTCAACTCGGTGAGATAAGCACTTTTTAAATGAATTGCAATATCTTTTTAACCTGTGATTGGATTACACTGAATTTGACATATATTGTGCAGAATCATGTCCTTAACAACATATTTCAACAGCAGAAACCAGCTTGATGAAATTCAAAAGTTATTGCCACTCCTAATCAAAAACGCTCCAACTCGGTGAGATAAGCATTTTTTGAACCTATGGCTATATCTTTTAAACTTGTAGCTGGATTACACTGAATTTGACATATATTATGCAGAATCATGTCCTAAACAACATATTTCAATAGCAGAAACCAGCTTGATGAAATTCAAAAGTTATTGCCACTCCTAATCAAAAACACTCCAACTCGGTGAGATAAGCACTTTTTGAATGAATGGCTATATCTTTTGAACCTGTGAAGGGATTACACTAGATTTGACATATATTGTGTAGAATCATGTCCTAAAAAACATATTTCAACAGCAGAAACCAGCTTGATGAAATTCAAAAGTTATTTCCACTCCTAATCAAAAACGCTCCAACTCGGTGAGATAAGCATTTTTTGACCCTATGGCTATATCTTTTAAACTTGTTGCTGGATTACACTGAATTTGACATATATTGTGCAGAATCATGTCCTAAACAACATATTTCAACAGCAGAAACCAGCTTGATGAAATTCAAAAGTTATTGCCACTTCTAATCAAAAAACGCTCCAACTCGGTGAGATAAGCACTTTTTGAACGGATGGCTATATCTTTTGAACCTTTGAAGGGATTACACTAGATTTGACATATATTGTGCAGAATCATGTCCTAAACAACATATTTCAACAGCAGAAACCAGCTTGATGAAATTCAAAAGTTATTGCCACTCCTAATAAAAAACACTCCAACTCGGTGAGATAATGACTTATTGAACCTAGGGCTATATCTTTTGAACCTGTGAAGGGATAACACTAGATTTGACATATATTCTGCGGAATCATGTCCTTAACAACATATTTCAACAGCAGAAACCAGCTTGATGAAATTCAAAAGTTATTACCACTCCTAATCAAAAACGCTCCAACTCGGTGAGATAAGCATTTTTTGACCCTATGGCTATATCTTTTAAACTTGTAGCTGGATTACACAGAATTTGACATATATTATGCAGAATCATGTCCTAAACAACATATTTCAATAGCAGAAACCAGCTTGATGAAATTCAAAAGTTATTGCCACTCCTAATCAAAAACACTCCAACTCGGTGAGATAAGCACTTTTTGAATGAATGGCTATATCTTTTGAACCTGTGAAGGGATTACACTAGATTTGACATATATTGTGTAGAATCATGTCCTAAAAAACATATTTCAACAGCAGAAACCAGCTTGATGAAATTCAAAAGTTATTTCCACTCCTAATCAAAAACGCTCCAACTCGGTGAGATAAGCATTTTTTGACCCTATGGCTATATCTTTTAAACTTGTAGCTGGATTACACTGAATTTGACATATATTGTGCAGAATCATGTCCTAAACAACATATTTCAACAGCAGAAACCAGCTTGATGAAATTCAAAAGTTATTGCCACTCCTAATAAAAAACGCTCCAACTCGGTGAGATAATGACTTATTGAACCTAGGGCTATATCTTTTGAACCTGTGAAGGGATAACACTAGATTTGACATATATTGTGCAGAATCATGTCCTTAACAACATATTTCAACAGCAGAAACCAGCTTGATGAAATTCAAAAGTTATTGCCACTCCTAATCAAAAACGCTCCAACTCGGTGAGATAAGCATTTTTTGACCCTATGGCTATATCTTTTAAACTTGTAGCTGGATTACACAGAATTTGACATATATTATGCAGAATCATGTCCTAAACAACATATTTCAATAGCAGAAACCAGCTTGATGAAATTCAAAAGTTATTGCCACTCCTAATCAAAAACGCTCCAACTCGGTGAGATAATGACTTATTGAACCTAGGGCTATATCTTTTGAACCTGTGAAGGGATAACACTAGATTTGACATATATTGTGCAAAATCATGTCCTTAACAACATATTTCAACAGCAGAAACCAGCTTGATGAAATTCAAAAGTTATTGCCACTCCTAATCAAAAACGCTCCAACTCGGTGAGATAAGCATTTTTTGAACCTATGGCTATATCTTTTAAACTTGTAGCTGGATTACACTGAATTTGACATATATTATGCAGAATCATGTCCTAAACAACATATTTCAATAGCAGAAACCAGCTTGATGAAATTCAAAAGTTATTGCCACTCCTAATCAAAAACACTCCAACTCGGTGAGATAAGCACTTTTTGACTGAATGGCTATATCTTTTGAACCTGTGAAGGGATTACACTAGATTTGACATATATTGTGTAGAATCATGTCCTAAAAAACATATTTCAACGGCAGAAACAAGCTTGATGAAATTCAAAAGTTATTTCCACTCCTAATCAAAAACGCTCCAACTCGGTGAGATAAGCATTTTTTGACCCTATGGCTATATCTTTTAAACTTGTTGCTGGATTACACTGAATTTGACATATATTGTGCAGAATCATGTCCTAAACAACATATTTCAACAGCAGAAACCAGCTTGATGAAATTCAAAAGTTATTGCCACTTCTAATCAAAAAACGCTCCAACTCGGTGAGATAAGCAGTTTTTGAACGGATGGCTATATCTTTTGAACCTTTGAAGGGATTACACTAGATTTGACATATATTGTGCAGAATCATGTCCTAAACAACATATTTCAACAGCAGAAACCAGCTTGATGAAATTCAAAAGTTATTGCCACTCCTAATAAAAAACGCTCCAACTCGGTGAGATAATGACTTATTGAACCTAGGGCTATATCTTTTGAACCTGTGAAGGGATAACACTAGATTTGACATATATTGTGCAGAATCATGTCCTTAACAACATATTTCAACAGCAGAAACCAGCTTGATGAAATTCAAAAGTTATTGCCACTCCTAATCAAAAACGCTCCAACTCGGTGAGATAAGCATTTTTTGACCCTATGGCTATATCTTTTAAACTTGTAGCTGGATTACACAGAATTTGACATATATTATGCAGAATCATATCCTAAACAACATATTTCAATAGCAGAAACCAGCTTGATGAAATTCAAAAGTTATTGCCACTCCTAATCAAAAACACTCCAACTCGGTGAGATAAGCACTTTTTGAATGAATGGCTATATCTTTTGAACCTGTGAAGGGATTACACTAGATTTGACATATATTGTGTAGAATCATGTCCTAAAAAACATATTTCAACAGCAGAAACCAGCTTGATGAAATTCAAAAGTTATTTCCACTCCTAATCAAAAACGCTCCAACTCGGTGAGATAAGCATTTTTTGACCCTATGGCTATATCTTTTAAACTTGTAGCTGGATTACACTGAATTTGACATATATTGTGCAGAATCATGTCCTAAACAACATATTTCAACAGCAGAAACCAGCTTGATGAAATTCAAAAGTTATTGCCTCTCCTAATAAAAAACGCTCCAACTCGGTGAGATAATGACTTATTGAACCTAGGGCTATATCTTTTGAACCTGTGAAGGGATAACACTAGATTTGACATATATTGTGCAGAATCATGTCCTTAACAACATATTTCAACAGCAGAAACCAGCTTGATGAAATTCAAAAGTTATTGCCACTCCTAATCAAAAACGCTCCAACTCGGTGAGATAAGCATTTTTTGAACCTATGGCTATATCTTTTAAACTTGTAGCTGGATTACACTGAATTTGACATATATTATGCAGAATCATGTCCTAAACAACATATTTCAATAGCAGAAACCAGCTTGATGAAATTCAAAAGTTATTGCCACTCCTAATCAAAAACACTCCAACTCGGTGAGATAAGCACTTTTTGAATGAATGGCTATATCTTTTGAACCTGTGAAGGGATTACACTGAATTTGACATATATTGTGTAGAATCATGTCCTAAAAAACATATTTCAACAGCAGAAACCAGCTTGATGAAATTCAAAAGTTATTTCCACTCCTAATCAAAAACGCTCCAACTCGGTGAGATAAGCATTTTTTGACCCTATGGCTATATCTTTTAAACTTGTAGCTGGATTACACTGAATTTGACATATATTGTGCAGAATCATGTCCTAAACAACATATTTCAACAGCAGAAACCAGCTTGATGAAATTCAAAAGTTATTGCCACTTCTAATCAAAAAACGCTCCAACTCGGTGAGATAAGCACTTTTTGAACGGATGGCTATATCTTTTGAACCTGTGAAGGGATTACACTAGATTTGACATTTATTGTGCAGAATCATGTCCTAAACACCATATTTCAACTGCAGAAACCAGCTTGATGAAATTCAAAAGTTATTTCCACTCCTAATCAAAAACGCTCCAACTCGGTGAGATAAGCACTTTTTGACCCTAGGGCTATATCTTTTAAACATGTAGCTGGATTACACTGAATTTGACATATATTATGCAAAATCATGTCCTAAACAACATATTTCAACAGCAGAAACCAGCTTGATGAAATTCAAAAGTTATTGCCACTCCTAATCAAAAACGCTCCAACTCGGTGAGATAAGCACTTTTTAAACGAATGGCTATATCTTTTGAACCTGTGAAGGGATTACACTAGATTTGACATATATTGTGCAGAATCATGTCCTAAACAACACATTTCAACAGCAGAAACCAGCTTGATGAAATTCAAAAGTTATTGCCACTCCTAATCAAAAACGCTCCAACTCGGTGAGATAAGCACTTTTTGACTCTAGGGCTATATCTTTTAAACATGTAGCTGGATCACACTGAATTTGACATATATTGTGCAGAATAATGTCCTAAACAACATATTTCAACAGCAGAAACCAGCTTGATGAAATTCAAAAGTTATTTCCACTCCTAATCAAAAACGCTCCAACTCGGTGAGATAAGCACTTTTTGACCCTAGGGCTATATCTTTTAAACATGTAGCTGGATTACACTGATTTTGACATGTATTGTGCAAAATCATGTCCTAAACAACATTTTTCAACAGCAGAAACCAGCTTGATGAAATTCAAAAGTTATTGCCACTCCTAATCAAAAACGCTCCAACTCGGTGAGATAAGCACTATTTGACCCTATGGCTATATATTTTAAACTTGTAGCTGGATTACACTGAATTTGACATATATTATGCAGAATAATGTCCTAAACAACATATTTCAACAGCAGAAACCAGCTTGATGAAATTCAAAAGTTATTGCCACTCCTAATCAAAAACACTCCAACTCGGTGAGATAAGCACTTTTTGAATGAATGTCTATATCTTTTGAACCTGTGAAGGGATTACACTAGATTTGACATATATTGTGCAGAATCATGTCCTAAACACCATATTTCAACAGCAGAAACCAGCTTGATGAAATTCAAAAGTTATTTCCACTCCTAATGAAAAACGCTCCAACTCGGTGAGATAAGCATTTTTTGACCCTATGGCTATATCTTTTAAACTTGTAGCTGGATTACACTGAATTTGAGATATATTGTGCAGAATAATGTCCTAAACAACATATTTCAACAGCAGAAACCAGCTTGATGAAACTCAAAAGTTATTTCCACTCCTAATCAAAAACGCTCCAACTCGGTGAGATAAGCATTTTTTGACCCTATGGCTATATCTTTTAAACTTGTAGCTGGATTACACTGAATTTGACATATATTGTGCTGAATAATGTCCTAAACAACATATTTCAACAGCAGAAACCAGCTTGATGAAATTCATGAGTTATTTCCACTCCTAATTAAAAACGCTCCAACTCGGTGAGATAAGCATTTTTTGACCCTATGGCTATATCTTTTAAACTTGTAGCTGGATTACACTGAATTTGACATATATTGTGCAGAACCATGTCCTAAACAACATATTTCAAAAGCAGAAACCAGCTTGATGAAATTCATGAGTTATTGCCACTCCTAATCAAAAACGCTCCAACTCGGTGAGATAAGCATTTTTTGACCTTATGACTATATCTTTTAAACTTGTAGCTGGATTACACTGAATTTGACATATATTATGCAGAATCATGTCCTAAACAACATATTTCAACAGCAGAAACCAGCTTGATGAAATTCAAAAGTTATTGCCACTGCTAATCAAAAACGCTCCAACTCGGTGAGATAAGCACTTTTTGAACGAATGGCTATATCTTTTGAACATGTGAAGGGATTACACTAGATTTGACATTTATTGTGCAGAATCATGTCCTAAACAACATATTTCAACAGCAGAAACCAGCTTGATGAAATTCATCAGTTATTTCCACTCCTAATCAAAAACGCTCCAACTCGGTGAGATAAGCACTTTTTGACCCTAGGGCTATATCTTTTAAACATGTAGCTGGATTACACTGAATTTGACATATATTGTGCAGAATCATGTCCTAAACAACATATTTCAACAGCAGAAACCAGCTTGATGAAATTCAAAAGTTATTGCCACTCCTAATCAAAAACGCTCCAACTCGGTGAGATAAGCACTTTTTGACTCTAGGGCTATATCTTTTAAACTTGTAGCTGGATCACACTGAATTTGACATATATTGTGCAGAATAATGTCCTAAACAACATATTTCAACAGCAGAAACCAGCTTGATGAAATTCAAAAGTTATTGCCACTCCTAATCAAAAACGCTCCAACTCGGTGAGATAAGCACTTTTTGAACGAATGGCTATATCTTTTGAACCTGTGAAGGGATTACACTAGATTTGACATATTGTGCAGAATCATGTCCTAAACAACATATTTCAACAGCAGAAACCAGCTTGATGAAATTGAAAAGTTATTGCCACTCCTAATCAAAAACGCTCCAACTCGGTGAGATAAGCACTTTTTGAACGAATGGCTATATCTTTTGAACCTGTGAAGGGATTACACTAGATTTGATATATATTGTGCAGAATCATGTCCTAAACAACATATTTCAACAGCAGAAACCAGCTTGATGAAATTGAAAAGTTAATTCCACTCCTAATCAAAAACGCTCCAACTCGGTGAGATAAGCATTTTTTGACCCTAGGGCTATATCTTTTAAACTTGTCGCTGGATTACACTGAATTTGAAATATATTGTGCAGAATAATGTCCTAAACAACATATTTCAACAGCAGAAACCAGCTTGATGAAATTCAAAAGTTATTGTCACTCCGAATCAAAAACGCTCCAACTCGGTGAGATAGGCACTTTTTGAACGAATGGCTATATCTTTTGAACCTTTGAAGGGATTACACTAGATTTGACATATATTGTGCAGAATCATGTCCTAAACAACATATTTCAACAGCAGAAACCAGCTTGATGAAATTCAAAAGTTATTGCCACTCCAAATAAAAAACGCTCCAACTCGGTGAGATAATGACTTATTGAACCTAGGGCTATATCTTTTGAACCTGTGAAGGGATAACACTAGATTTGACATATATTGTGCAGAATCATGTCCTTAACAACATATTTCAACAGCAGAAACCAGCTTGATGAAATTCAAAAGTTATTGCCACTCCTAATCAAAAACGCTCCAACTCGGTGAGATAAGCATTTTTTGACCCTATGGCTATATCTTTTAAACTTGTAGCTGGATTACACTGAATTTGACATATATTATGCAGAATCATGTCCTAAACAACATATTTCAATAGCAGAAACCAGCTTGATGAAATTCAAAAGTTATTGCCACTCCTAATCAAAAACACTCCAACTCGGTGAGATAAGCACTTTTTGAATGAATGGCTATATCTTTTGAACCTGTGAAGGGATTACACTAGATTTGACATATATTGTGTAGAATCATGTCCTAAAAAACATATTTCAACAGCAGAAACCAGCTTGATGAAATTCAAAAGTTATTTCCACTCCTAATCAAAAACGCTCCAACTCGGTGAGATAAGCATTTTTTGACCCTATGGCTATATCTTTTAAACTTGTAGCTGGATTACACTGAATTTGACATATATTGTGCAGAATCATGTCCTAAACAACATATTTCAACAGCAGAAACCAGCTTGATGAAATTCAAAAGTTATTGCCACTTCTAATCAAAAAACGCTCCAACTCGGTGAGATAAGCACTTTTTGAACGGATGGCTATATCTTTTGAACCTGTGAAGGGATTACACTAGATTTGACATTTATTGTGCAGAATCATGTCCTAAACACCATATTTCAACTGCAGAAACCAGCTTGATGAAATTCAAAAGTTATTTCCACTCCTAATCAAAAACGCTCCAACTCGGTGAGATAAGCATTTTTTGACCCTATGGCTATATCTTTTAAACTTGTAGCTGGATTACACTGAATTTGACATATATTGTGCAGAACCATGTCCTAAACAACATATTTCAAAAGCAGAAACCAGCTTGATGAAATTCATGAGTTATTGCCACTCCTAATCAAAAACGCTTCAACTCGGTGAGATAAGCATTTTTTGACCCTATGGCTATATCTTTTAAACTTGTAGCTGGATTACACTGAATTTGACATATATTGTGCAGAATAATGTCCTAAACAACATAATTCAACAGCAGAAACCAGCTTGATGAAATTCAAAAGTTATTTCCACTCCTAATCAAAAACGCTCCAACTCGGTGAGATAAGCACTTTTTGACCCTAGGGCTATATCTTTTAAACATGTAGCTGGATTACACTGAATTTGACATGTATTTTGCAAAATCATGTCCTAAACAACATATTTCAACAGCAGAAACCAGCTTGATGAAATTCAAAAGTTATTGCCACTCCTAATCAAAAACGCTCCAACTCGGTGAGATAAGCACTTTTTGAACGAATGGCTATATCTTTTGAACATGTGAAGGGATTACACTAGATTTGACATATATTGTGCAGAATCATGTCCTAAACAACATATTTCAACAGCAGAAACCAGCTTGATGAAATTCATCAGTTATTTCCACTCCTAATCAAAAACGCTCCAACTCGGTGAGATAAGCACTTTTTGACCCTAGGGCTATATCTTTTAAACATGTAGCTGGATTACACTGAATTTGACATATATTTTGCAGAATCATGTCCTAAACAACATATTTCAACAGCAGAAACCAGCTTGATGAAATTCAAAAGTTATTTCCACTCCTAATCAAAAACGCTCCAACTCGGTGAGATAAGCACTTTTTGACCCTAGGGCTATATCTTTTAAACATGTAGCTGGATTACACTGAATTTGACATATATTGTGCAAAATCATGTCCTAAACAACATATTTCAACAGCAGAAACCAGCTTGATGAAATTCAAAAGTTATTGCCACTCCTAATCAAAAACGCTCCAACTCGGTGAGATAAGCACTTTTTGAACGAATGGCTATATCTTTTGAACCTGTGAAGGGATTACACTAGATTTGACATATTGTGCAGAATCATGTCCTAGACAACATATTTCAACAGCAGAAACCAGCTTGATGAAATTGAAAAGTTAATTCCACTCCTAATCAAAAACGCTCCAACTCGGTGAGATAAGCATTTTTTGACCCTAGGGCTATATCTTTTAAACTTGTCGCTGGATTACACTGAATTTGAAATATATTGTGCAGAATAATGTCCTAAACAACATATTTCAACAGCAGAAACCAGCTTGATGAAATTCAAAAGTTATTGCCATTCCGAATCAAAAACGCTCCAACTCGGTGAGATAGGCACTTTTTGAACGAATGGCTATATCTTTTGAACCTTTGAAGGGATTACACTAGATTTAACATATATTGTGCAGAATCATGTCCTAAACAACATATTTCAACAGCAGAAACCAGCTTGATGAAATTCAAAAGTTATTGCCACTCCGAATAAAAAATGCTCCAACTCGGTGAGATAATGACTTATTGAACCTAGGGCTATATCTTTTGAACCTGTGAAGGGATAACACTAGATTTGACATATATTGTGCAGAATCATGTCCTTAACAACATATTTCAACAGCAGAAACCAGCTTGATGAAATTCAAAAGTTATTGCCACTCCTAATCAAAAACGCTCCAACTCGGTGAGATAAGCATTTTTTGACCCTATGGCTATATCTTTTAAATTTGTAGCTGGATTACACTGAATTTGACATATATTGTGCAGAATCATGTCCTATACAACTTATTTCAACAGCAGAAACCAGCTTGATGAAATTCAAAAGTTATTGCCACTCCTAATAAAAAACGCTCCAACTCGGTGAGATAATGACTTATTGAACCTAGGGCTATATCTTTTGAACCTGTGAAGGGATAACACTAGATTTGACATATATTGTGCAGAATCATGTCCTTAACAACATATTTCAACAGCAGAAACCAGCTTGATGAAATTCAAAAGTTATTGCCACTCCTAATCAAAAACGCTCCAACTCGGTGAGATAAGCATTTTTTGACCCTATGCCTATATCTTTTAAACTTGTGGCTGGATTACACTGAATTTGACATATATTATGCAGAATCATGTCCTAAACATCATATTTCAATAGCAGAAACCAGCTTGATGAAATTCAAAAGTTATTGCCACTCCTAATCAAAAACACTCCAACTCGGTGAGATAAGCACTTTTTGAATGAATGGCTATATCTTTTGAACCTGTGAAGGGATTACACTAGATTTGACATATATTGTGTAGAATCATGTCCTAAAAAACATATTTCAACAGCAGAAACCAGCTTGATTAAATTCAAAAGTTATTTCCACTCCTAATCAAAAACGCTCCAACTCGGTGAGATAAGCATTTTTTGACCCTATGGCTATATCTTTTAAACTTGTAGCTGGATTACACTGAATTTGACATATATTGTGGCAGAATCATGTCCTAAACAACATATTTCAACAGCAGAAACCAGCTTGATGAAATTCAAAAGTTATTGCCACTTCTAATCAAAAAACGCTCCAACTCGGTGAGATAAGCACTTTTTGAACGGATAGCTATATCTTTTGAACCTGTGAAGGGATTACACTAGATTTGACATTTATTGTGCAGAATCATGTCCTAAACACCATATTTCAACAGCAGAAACCAGCTTGATGAAATTCAAAAGTTATTGCCACTCCTAATCAAAAACGCTCCAACTCGGTGAGATAAGCACTTTTTGAACGAATGGCTATATCTTTTGAACCTGTGAAGGGATTACACTAGATTTGACATATATTGTGAAGAATCATGTCCTAAACAACACATTTCAACAGCAGAAACCAGCTTGATGAAATTCAAAAGTTATTGCCACTCCTAATCAAAAAACGCTCCAACTCGGTGAGATAAGCACTTTTTGACCCTAGGGCTATATCTTTTAAACATGGTAGCTGGATTACACTGAATTTGACATAATATTGTGCAAAATCATGTCCTAAACAACATATTTCAACAGCAGAAACCAGCTTGATGAAATTCAAAAGTTATTGCCACTCCTAATCAAAAACGCTCCAACTCGGTGAGATAAGCACTTTTTGAACGAATGGCTATATCTTTTGAACATGTGAAGGGATTACACTAGATTTGACATATATTGTGCAGAATCATGTCCTAAACAACATATTTCAATAGCAGAAACCAGCTTGATGAAATTCATCAGTTATTTCCACTCCTAATCAAAAACGCTCCAACTCGGTGAGATAAGCACTTTTTGACCCTAGGGCTATATCTTTTAAACTTGTAGCTGGATTACACTGAATTTGACATATATTGTGCAGAATCATGTCCTAAACAACATATTTCAACAGCAGAAACCAGCTTGCTGAAATTCAAAAGATATTGCCACTCCTAATCAAAAACGCTCCAACTCGGTGAGATAAGCACTTTTTGAACGAATGGCTATATCTTTTGAACCTGTGAAGGGATTACACTAGATTTGACATATATTGTGTAGAATCATGTCCTAAAAAAACATATTTCAACAGCAGAAACCAGCTTGATGAAATTCAAAAGTTATTTCCACTCCTAATCAAAAACGCTCCAACTCGGTGAGATAAGCATTTTTTGACCCTATGGCTATATCTTTTAAACTTGTAGCTGGATTACACTGAATTTGACATATATTGTGCAGAATCATGTCCTAAACAACATATTTCAACAGCAGAAACCAGCTTGATGAAATTCAAAAGTTATTGCCACTTCTAATCAAAAAACGCTCCAACTCGGTGAGATAAGCACTTTTTGAACGGATGGCTATATCTTTTGAACCTGTGAAGGGATTACACTAGATTTGACATTTATTGTGCAGAATCATGTCCTAAACACCATATTTCAACTGCAGAAACCAGCTTGATGAAATTCAAAAGTTATTTCCACTCCTAATCAAAAACGCTCCAACTCGGTGAGATAAGCATTTTTTGACCCTATGGCTATATCTTTTAAACTTGTAGCTGGATTACACTGAATTTGACATATATTGTGCAGAAC
Source organism: Fistularia commersonii (assembly GCF_037954325.1). Lineage (NCBI taxonomy): Eukaryota > Metazoa > Chordata > Actinopteri > Syngnathiformes > Fistulariidae > Fistularia > Fistularia commersonii. Next base: position 1,707,909 of record NW_028233997.1, read on the forward strand.
CATGTCCTAAACAACATATTTCAAAAGCAGAAACCAGCTTGATGAAATTCATGAGTTATTGCCACTCCTAATCAAAAACGCTCCAACTCGGTGAGATAAGCACTTTATGACCCTAGGGCTATATCTTTTAAACATGTAGCTGGATTACACTGAATTTGACATGTATTTTGCAAAATCATGTCCTAAACAACATATTTCAACAGCAGAAACCAGCTTGATGAAATTCAAAAGTTATTGCCACTCCTAATCAAAAACGCTCCAACTCGGTGAGATAAGCACTTTTTGAACGAATGGCTATATCTTTTGAACATGTGAAGGGATTACACTAGATTTGACATATATTGTGCAGAATCATGTCCTAAACAACATATTTCAACAGCAGAAACCAGCTTGATGAAATTCATCAGTTATTTCCACTCCTAATCAAAAACGCTCCAACTCGGTGAGATAAGCACTTTTTGACCCTAGGGCTATATCTTTTAAACATGTAGCTGGATTACACTGAATTTGACATATATTTTGCAGAATCATGTCCTAAACAACATATTTCAACAGCAGAAACCAGCTTGATGAAATTCAAAAGTTATTTCCACTCCTAATCAAAAACGCTCCAACTCGGTGAGATAAGCACTTTTTGACCCTAGGGCTATATCTTTTAAACATGTAGCTGGATTACACTGAATTTGACATATATTGTGCAAAATCATGTCCTAAACAACATATTTCAACAGCAGAAACCAGCTTGATGAAATTCAAAAGTTATTGCCACTCCTAATCAAAAACGCTCCAACTCGGTGAGATAAGCACTTTTTGAACTAATGGCTAATATCTTTTGAACCTGTGAAGGGATTACACTAGATTTGACATATTGTGCAGAATCATGTCCTAGACAACATATTTCAACAGCAGAAACCAGCTTGATGAAATTGAAAAGTTAATTCCACTCCTAATCAAAAACGCTCCAACTCGGTGAGATAAGCATTTTTTTGACCCTAGGGCTATATCTTTTAAACTTGTCGCTGGATTACACTGAATTTGAAATATATTGTGCAGAATAATGTCCTAAACAACATATTTCAACAGCAGAAACCAGCTTGATGAAATTCAAAAGTTATTGCCATTCCGAATCAAAAACGCTCCAACTCGGTGAGATAGGCACTTTTTGAACGAATGGCTAATATCTTTTGAACCTTTGTAAGGGATTACACTAGATTTAACATATATTGTGCAGAATCATGTCCTAAACAACATATTTCAACAGCAGAAACCAGCTTGATGAAATTCAAAAGTTATTGCCACTCCGAATAAAAAATGCTCCAACTCGGTGAGATAATGACTTATTGAACCTAGGGCTATATCTTTTGAACCTGTGAAGGGATAACACTAGATTTGACATATATTGTGCAGAATCATGTCCTTAACAACATATTTCAACAGCAGAAACCAGCTTGATGAAATTCAAAAGTTATTGCCACTCCTAATCAAAAACGCTCCAACTCGGTGAGATAAGCATTTTTTGACCCTATGGCTATATCTTTTAAATTTGTAGCTGGATTACACTGAATTTGACATATATTGTGCAGAATCATGTCCTAAACAACTTATTTCAACAGCAGAAACCAGCTTGATGAAATTCAAAAGTTATTGCCACTCCTAATAAAAAACGCTCCAACTCGGTGAGATAATGACTTATTGAACCTAGGGCTATATCTTTTGAACCTGTGAAGGGATAACACTAGATTTGACATATATTGTGCAGAATCATGTCCTTAACAACATATTTCAACAGCAGAAACCAGCTTGATGAAATTCAAAAGTTATTGCCACTCCTAATCAAAAACGCTCCAACTCGGTGAGATAAGCATTTTTTGACCCTATGCCTATATCTTTTAAACTTGTGGCTGGATTACACTGAATTTGACATATATTATGCAGAATCATGTCCTAAACATCATATTTCAATAGCAGAAACCAGCTTGATGAAATTCAAAAGTTATTGCCACTCCTAATCAAAAAACACTCCAACTCGGTGAGATAAGCACTTTTTGAATGAATGGCTATATCTTTTGAACCTGTGAAGGGATTACACTAGATTTGACATATATTGTGTAGAATCATGTCCTAAAAAAACATATTTCAACAGCAGAAACCAGCTTGATTAAATTCAAAAGTTATTTCCACTCCTAATCAAAAACGCTCCAACTCGGTGAGATAAGCATTTTTTGACCCTATGGCTATATCTTTTAAACTTGTAGCTGGATTACACTGAATTTGACATATATTGTGCAGAATCATGTCCTAAACAACATATTTCAACAGCAGAAACCAGCTTGATGAAATTCAAAAGTTATTGCCACTTCTAATCAAAAAACGCTCCAACTCGGTGAGATAAGCACTTTTTGAACGGATAGCTATATCTTTTGAACCTGTGAAGGGATACACTAGATTTGACATTTATTGTGCAGAATCATGTCCTAAACACCATATTTCAACAGCAGAAACCAGCTTGATGAAATTCAAAAGTTATTGCCACTCCTAATCAAAAAACGCTCCAACTCGGTGAGATAAGCACTTTTTGAACGAATGGCTATATCTTTTGAACCTGTGAAGGGATTACACTAGATTTGACATATATTGTGAAGAATCATGTCCTAAACAACACATTTCAACAGCAGAAACCAGCTTGATGAAATTCAAAAGTTATTGCCACTCCTAATCAAAAACGCTCCAACTCGGTGAGATAAGCACTTTTTGACCCTAGGGCTATATCTTTTAAACATGTAGCTGGATTACACTGAATTTGACATATATTGTGCAAAATCATGTCCTAAACAACATATTTCAACAGCAGAAACCAGCTTGATGAAATTCAAAAGTTATTGCCACTCCTAATCAAAAACGCTCCAACTCGGTGAGATAAGCACTTTTTGAACGAATGGCTATATCTTTTGAACATGTGAAGGGATTACACTAGATTTGACATATATTGTGCAGAATCATGTCCTAAACAACATATTTCAACAGCAGAAACCAGCTTGATGAAATTCATCAGTTATTTCCACTCCTAATCAAAAACGCTCCAACTCGGTGAGATAAGCACTTTTTGACCCTAGGGCTATATCTTTTAAACTTGTAGCTGGATTACACTGAATTTGACATATATTGTGCAGAATCATGTCCTAAACAACATATTTCAACAGCAGAAACCAGCTTGCTGAAATTCAAAAGATATTGCCACTCCTAATCAAAAACGCTCCAACTCGGTGAGATAAGCACTTTTTGAACGAATGGCTATATCTTTTGAACCTGTGAAGGGATTACACTAGATTTGACATTAATTGTGCAGAATCATGTCCTAAACAACATATTTCAACAGCAGAAACCAGCTTGATGAAATTCAAAAGTTATTGCCACTCCTAATCAAAAACGCTCCAACTCGGTGAGATAAGCACTTTTTGACTCTAGGGCTATATCTTTTAAACTTGTAGCTGGATCGCACTGAATTTGACATATATTGTGCAGAATCATGTCCTAAACAACATATTTCAACAGCAGAAACCAGCTTGATGAAATTCAAAAGTTATTACCACTCCAAATCAAAAACGCTCCAACTCGGTGAGATAAGCACTTTTTGACTCTAGGACTATATCTTTTAAACTTGTAGCTGGATTACACTGAATTTGACATATATTGTGCAGAATCATGTCCTAAACAACATATTTCAACAGCAGAAACCAGCTTGATGAAATTCAAAAGTTATTGCCACTCCTAATCAAAAACGCTCCAACTCGGTGAGATAAGCACTTTTTGACCCTAGGGCTATATCTTTTAAACATGTAGCTGGATTACACTGAATTTGACATATATTGTGCAAAATCATGTCCTAAACAACATATTTTAACAGCAGAAACCAGCTTGATGAAATTCAAAAGTTATTGCCACTCCTAATCAAAAACGCTCCAACTCGGTGAGATAAGCACTTTTTGAACGAATGGCTATATCTTTTGAACCTGTGAAGGGATTACACTAGATTTGACATATATTGTGCAGAATCATGTCCTAAACAACATATTTCAACAGCAGAAACCAGCTTGATGAAATTCAAAAGTTATTGCCACTCCTAATCAAAAACGCTCCAACTCGGTGAGATAAGCATTTTTTGACCCTATGGCTATATCTTTTGAACCTGTGAAGGGATTACACTAGATTTGACATATATTATGCAGAATCATATCCTAAACAACATACTTCAATACCAGAAACCAGCTTGATGAAAATCAAAAGTTATTGCCACTCCTAATCAAAAACGCTCCAACTCGGTGAGATAAGCATTTTTTGACCCTATGGCTATATCTTTTAAACTTGTAGCTGGATTACACTGAATTTGACATATATTGTGCAAAATCATGTCCTAAACAACATATTTCAACAGCAGAAACCAGCTTGATGAAATTCAAAAGTTATTGCCACTCCTATTCAAAAACGCTCCAACTCGGTAAGATAAGCACTTTTTGAACGAATGGCTATATCTTTTGAACCTGTGAAGGGATTACACTAGATTTGACATATATTGTGCAGAATCATGTCCTAAACAACATATTTCAACAGCAGAAACCAGCTTGATGAAATTCAAAAGTAATTGCCACTCCTAATCAAAAACGCTCCAACTCGGTGAGATAAGCATTTTTTAACCCTATGGCTATATCTTTTGAACCTGTGAAGGGATTAGACTAGATTTGATATATATTATGCAGAACCATATCCTTAACAACATACTTCAATAGCAGAAACCAGCTTGATGAAATTCAAAAGTTATTGCCACTTTAATCAAAAACGCTCCAACTCGGTGAGATAAGCATTTTTTGACCCTATGGCTATATCTTTTAAACTTGTCGCTGGATTACACTGAATTTGACATATATTATGCAGAATCATGTCCTAAACAACATATTTCAACAGCAGAAACCAGCTTGATGAAATTCAAAAGTTATTGCCACTCCTAATCAAAAACGCTCCAACTCGGTGAGATAAGCACTTTTTGACTCTAGGGCTATATCTTTTAAACTTGTAGCTGGATTACACTGAATTTGACATATATTGTGCAGAATCATGTCCTAAACAACATATTTCAAAAGCAGAAACCAGCTTGATGAAATTCATGAGTTATTGCCACTCCTATTCAAAAACGCTCCAACTCGGTGAGATAAGCACTTTTTGACCCTAGGGCTATATCTTTTAAACTTGTCGCTGGATTACACTGAATTTGACATATATTGTGCAGAATCATGTCCTAAACAACATATTTCAACAGCAGAAACCAGCTTGATGAAATTCAAATGTTATTGCCACTCCTAATCAAAAACGCTCCAACTCGGTGAGATAAGCATTTTTTGAACCTATGGCTATATCTTTTAAACTTGTAGCTGGATTACACTGAAATTGACATATATTATGCAGAATCATGTCCTAAACAACATATTTCAATAGCAGAAACCAGCTTGATGAAATTCAAAAGTTATTGCCACTCCTAATCAAAAACACTCCAACTCGGTGAGATAAGCACTTTTTGAATGAATGGCTATATCTTTTGAACCTGTGAAGGGATTACACTAGATTTGACATATATTGTGCAGAATCATGTCCTAAACACCATATTTCAACAGCAGAAACCAGCTTGATGAAATTCAAAAGTTATTTCCACTCCTAATCAAAAACGCTCCAACTCGGTGAGATAAGCATTTTTTGACCCTATGGCTATATCTTTTAAACTTGTAGCTGGATTACACTGAATTTGACATATATTGTGCAGAATCATGTCCTAAACAACATATTTCAACAGCAGAAACAAGCTTGATGAAATTCAAAAGTTATTGCCACTTCTAATCAAAAACGCTCCAACTCGGTGAGATAAGCACTTTTTGAACGAATGGATATATCTTTTGAACCTGTGAAGGGATTACACTAGATTTGACATATATTGTGCAGAATCATGTCCTAAACAACATATTTCAACAGCAGAAACAAGCTTGATGAAATTCAAAAGTTATTGCCACTCCTAATCAAAAACGCCCCAACTCGGTGAGATAAGCATTTTTTGACCCTATGGCTATATCTTTTAAACTTGTAGCTGGATTACACTGAATTTGACATATACTATGCAGAATCATGTCCTAAACAACATATTTCAATAGCAGAAACCAGCTTGATGAAATTCAAAAGTTATTGCCACTCCTAATCAAAAACGCTCCAACTCGGTGAGATAAGCGTTTTTTGACTCTATGGCTATATCTTTTAAACTTATAGCTGGATTACACTGAATTTGACATATATTGTGCAGAATCATGTCCTAAACAACATATTTCAAAAGCAGAAACCAGCTTGATGAAATTCATGAGTTATTGCCACTCCTATTCAAAAACGCTCCAACTCGGTGAGATAAGCACTATTTGACCATAGGGCTATATCTTTTAAACTTGTAGCTGGATTGCACTGAATTTGATATATATTGTGCAGAATCATGTCCTAAACAACATATTTCAATAGCAGAAACCAGCTTGATGAAATTCAAAAGTTATTGCCACTCCGAATCAAAAACGCTCCAACTCGGTGAGATAAGCACTTTTTGAACGAATGGCTATATCTTTTGAACCTGTGAAGGGATTACACTAGATTTGACATATATTGTGCAAAATCATGTCCTAAACAACATATTTCAACAGCAGAAACCAGCTTGATGAAATTCAAAAGTTATTGCCACTCCTAATCAAAAACGCTCCAACTCGGTGAGATAATGACTTTTTGAACCTAGGGCTATATCTTTTGAACCTGTGAAGGGATAACACTAGATTTGACATATATTGTGCAGAATCATGTCCTTAACAACATATTTCAACAGCAGAAACCAGCTTGATGAAATTCAAATGTTATTGCCACTCCTAATCAAAAACGCTCCAACTCGGTGAGATAAGCATTTTTTGAACCTATGGCTATATCTTTTAAACTTGTAGCTGGATTACACTGAATTTGACATATATTATGCAGAATCATGTCCTAAACAACATATTTCAATAGCAGAAACCAGCTTGATGAAATTCAAAAGTTATTGCCACTCCTAATCAAAAACACTCCAACTCGGTGAGTTAAGCACTTTTTGAACGAATGGCTATATCTTTTGAACCTGTGAAGGGATTACACTAGATTTGACATATATTGTGCAGAATCATGTCCTAAACACCATATTTCAACAGCAGAAACCAGCTTGATGAAATTCAAAAGTTATTTCCACTCCTAATCAAAAACGCTCCAACTCGGTGAGATAAGCATTTTTTGACCCTATGGCTATATCTTTTAAACTTGTAGCTGGATTACACTGAATTTGACATATATTGTGCAGAATCATGTCCTAAACAACATATTTCAACAGCAGAAACCAGCTTGATGAAATTCAAAAGTTATTGCCACTTCTAATCAAAAACGCTCCAACTCGGTGAGATAAGCACTTTTTGAACGAATGGCTATATCTTTTGAACCTGTGAAGGGATTACACTAGATTTGACATATATTGTGCAGAATCATGTCCTAAAAACATATTTCAATAGCAGAAACCAGCTTGATGAAAATCAAAAGTTATTGCCACTCCTAATAAAAAACGCTCCAACTCGGTGAGATAAGCATTTTTTGACCCTATGGCTATATCTTTTAAACTTGTAGCTGGATTACACTGAATTTGACATATATTGTGCAGAATCATGTCCTAAACAACATATTTCAACAGCAGAAACCAGCTTGATGAAATTCAAAAGTTATTGCCACTTCTAATCAAAAACGCTCCAACTCGGTGAGATAAGCACTTTTTGAACGAATGGCTATATCTTTTGAACCTGTGAAGGGATTACACTAGATTTGACATATATTATGCAGAATCATATCCTAAAAACATATTTCAATAGCAGAAACCAGCTTGATGAAAATCAAAAGTTATTGCCACTCCTAATCAAAAACGCTCCAACTCGGTGAGATAAGCATTTTTTGACCCTATGGCTATATCTTTTAAACTTGTAGCTGGATTACACTGAATTTGAAATATATTATGCAGAATCATGTCCTAAACAACATGTTTCAACAGCAGAAACCAGCTTGATGAAATTCAAAAGTTATTGCCACTCCTAATCAAAAACGCTCCAACTCGGTAAGATAAGCACTTTTTGAACGAATGGCTATATCTTTTGAACCTGTGAAGGGATTACACTAGATTTGACATATATTGTGCAGAATCATGTCCTAAACAACATATTTCAACAGCAGAAACCAGCTTGATGAAATTCAAAAGTTATTGCCACTCCTAATCAAAAACGCTCCAACTCGGTGAGATAAGCACTTTTTGACTCTAGGGCTATATCTTTTAAACTTGTAGCTGGATTACACTGAATTTGACATATATTGTGCAGAATCATGTCCTTAACAACATATTTCAACAGCAGAAACCAGCTTGATGAAATTCATGAGTTATTTCCACTCCTAATCAAAAACGCTCCAACTCGGTGAGATAAGCGTTTTTTGACCCTATGGCTATATCTTTTAAACTTGTAGCTGGATTACACTGAATTTGACATATATTGTGCAGAATCATATCCTAAACAACATATTTCAAAAGCAGAAACCAGCTTGATGAAATTCAAATGTTATTGCCACTCCTAATCAAAAACGCTCCAACTCGGTGAGATAAGCATTTTTTGAACCTATGGCTATATCTTTTAAACTTGTAGCGTGATTACACTGAATTTGACATATATTATGCAGAATCATGTCCTAAACAACATATTTCAATAGCAGAAACCAGCTTGATGAAATTCAAAAGTTATTGCCACTCCTAATCAAAAACACTCCAACTCGGTGAGTTAAGCACTTTTTGAACGAATGGCTATATCTTTTGAACCTGTGAAGGGATTACACTAGATTTGACATATATTGTGCAGAATCATGTCCTAAACACCATATTTCAACAGCAGAAACCAGCTTGATGAAATTCAAAAGTTATTTCCACTCCTAATCAAAAACGCTCCAACTCGGTGAGATAAGCATTTTTTGACCCTATGGCTATATCTTTTAAACTTGTAGCTGGATTACACTGAATTTGACATATATTGTGCAGAATCATGTCCTAAACAACATATTTCAACAGCAGAAACCAGCTTGATGAAATTCAAAAGTTATTGCCACTTCTAATCAAAAACGCTCCAACTCGGTGAGATAAGCACTTTTTGAACGAATGGCTATATCTTTTGAACCTGTGAAGGGATTACACTAGATTTGACATATATTGTGCAGAATCATGTCCTAAAAACATATTTCAATAGCAGAAACCAGCTTGATGAAAATCAAAAGTTATTGCCACTCCTAATAAAAAACGCTCCAACTCGGTGAGATAAGCATTTTTTGACCCTATGGCTATATCTTTTAAACTTGTAGCTGGATTACACTGAATTTGACATATATTGTGCAGAATCATGTCCTAAACAACATATTTCAACAGCAGAAACCAGCTTGATGAAATTCAAAAGTTATTGCCACTTCTAATCAAAAACGCTCCAACTCGGTGAGATAAGCACTTTTTGAACGAATGGCTATATCTTTTGAACCTGTGAAGGGATTACACTAGATTTGACATATATTATGCAGAATCATATCCTAAAAACATATTTCAATAGCAGAAACCAGCTTGATGAAAATCAAAAGTTATTGCCACTCCTAATCAAAAACGCTCCAACTCGGTGAGATAAGCATTTTTTGACCCTATGGCTATATCTTTTAAACTTGTAGCTGGATTACACTGAATTTGAAATATATTATGCAGAATCATGTCCTAAACAACATGTTTCAACAGCAGAAACCAGCTTGATGAAATTCAAAAGTTATTGCCACTCCTAATCAAAAACGCTCCAACTCGGTAAGATAAGCACTTTTTGAACGAATGGCTATATCTTTTGAACCTGTGAAGGGATTACACTAGATTTGACATATATTGTGCAGAATCATGTCCTAAACAACATATTTCAACAGCAGAAACCAGCTTGATGAAATTCAAAAGTTATTGCCACTCCTAATCAAAAACGCTCCAACTCGGTGAGATAAGCACTTTTTGACTCTAGGGCTATATCTTTTAAACTTGTAGCTGGATTACACTGAATTTGACATATATTGTGCAGAATCATGTCCTTAACAACATATTTCAACAGCAGAAACCAGCTTGATGAAATTCATGAGTTATTTCCACTCCTAATCAAAAACGCTCCAACTCGGTGAGATAAGCGTTTTTTGACCCTATGGCTATATCTTTTAAACTTGTAGCTGGATTACACTGAATTTGACATATATTGTGCAGAATCATATCCTAAACAACATATTTCAAAAGCAGAAACCAGCTTGATGAAATTCATGAGTTATTGCCACTCCTATTCAAAAACGCTCCAACTCGGTGAGATAAGCACTATTTGACCATGGGGCTATATCTTTTAAACTTGTAGCTGGATTGCACTGAATTTGACATATATTGTGCAGAATCATGTCCTAAACAACATATTTCAATAGCAGAAACCAGCTTGATGAAATTCAAAAGTTATTTCCACTCCGAATCAAAAACGCTCCAACTCGGTGAGATAAGCACTTTTTGAACGAATGGCTATATCTTTTGAACCTGTGAAGGGATTACACTAGATTTGACATATATTTGACAGAATCATGTCCTAAGCAACATATTTCAACAGCAGAAACCAGCTTGATGAAATTCAAAAGTTATTGCCACTCCTAATCAAAAACGCTCCAACTCGGTGAGATAATGACTTTTTGAACCTAGGGCTATATCTTTTGAACCTTTGAAGGGATAACACTAGATTCGACATATATTGAGCAGAATCATGTCCTAAACAACATATTTCAACAGCAGAAACCAGCTTGATGAAATTCAAAAGTTATTGCCACTCCTAATCAAAAACGCTCCAACTCGGTGAGATAATGACTTTTTGAACCTAGGGCTATATCTTTTGAACCTTTGAAGGGATAACACTAGATTCGACATATATTGAGCAGAATCATGTCCTGAACAACATATTTCAACAGCAGATACCAGCTTGATGAAATTCAAAAGTTATTGCCACTCCTAATCAAAAACGCTCCAACTCGGTGAGATAAGCATTTTTTGACTCTATGGCTATATCTTTTGAACCTGTGAAGGGATTACACTAGATTTGACATATATTATGCAGAATCATATCCTAAACAACATATTTCAATAGCAGAAACCAGCTTGATGAAAATCAAAAGTTATTGCCACTCCTAATCAAAAACGCTCCAACTCGGTGAGATAAGCATTTTTTGACCCTATGGCTATATCTTTTAAACTTGTAGCTGGATTACACTGAATTTGAAATATATTATGCAGAATCATGTCCTAAACAACATATTTCAACAGCAGAAACCAGCTTGATGAAATTCAAAAGTTATTGCCACTCCTAATCAAAAACGCTCCAACTCGGTGAGATAAGCACTTTTTGACTCTAGGGCTATATCTTTTAAACTTGTAGCTCGATTACAATGAATTTGACATATATTGTGCAAAATCATGTCCTAAACAACATATTTCAACAGCAGAAACCAGCTTGATGAAATTCAAAAGTTATTGCCACTCCTAATCAAAAACGCTCCAACTCGGTAAGATAAGCACTTTTTGAACGAATGGCTATATCTTTTGAACCTGTGAAGGGATTACACTAGATTTGACATATATTGTGCAGAATCATGTCCTAAACAACATATTTCAACAGCAGAAACCAGCTTGATGAAATTCAAAAGTTATTGCCACTCCTAATCAAAAACGCTCCAACTCGGTGAGATAAGCACTTTTTGACTCTATGGCTATGTCTTTTAAACTTGTAGCTGGATCACACTGAATTTGACATATATTGTGCAGAATCATGTCCTAAACAACATATTTCAACAGCAGAAACCAGCTTGATGAAATTCATGAGTTATTGCCACTCCTAATCAAAAACGCTCCAACTCGGTGAGATAAGCACTTTTTGAACGAATGGCTATATCTTTTGAACCTGTGAAGGGATTACACTAGATTTGACATATATTGTGCAAAATCATGTCCTAAACAACATATTTCAACAGCAGAAACCAGCTTGATGAAATTCAAAAGTTATTGCCACTCCTAATCAAAAACGCCCCAACTCGGTGAGATAAGCATTTTTTGACCCTATGGCTATATCTTTTAAACTTGTAGCTGGATTACACTGAATTTGACATATATTATGCAGAATCATGTCCTAAACAACATATTTCAATAGCAGAAACCAGCTTGATGAAATTCAAAAATTATTGCCACTCCTAATCAAAAACGCTCCAACTCGGTGAGATAAGCACTTTTTGACTCTAGGGCTATATCTTTTAAACTTGTAGCTGGATTACACTGAATTTAACATTTATTGTGCAGAATAATGTCCTAAAAAACATATTTCAATAGCAGAAACCAGCTTGATGAAATTCAAAAGTTATTTCCTCTCCTAATCAAAAACGCTCCAACTCGGTGAGATAAGCACTTTTTGACCCTAGGGCTATATATTTTAAACATGTAGCTGGATTACACTGAATTTGAAATATATTGTGCAAAATCATGTCCTAAACAACATATTTCAACAGCAGAAACCAGCTTGCTGAAATTCAAAAGATATTGCCACTCCTAATCAAAAACGCTCCAACTCGGTGAGATAAGCACTTTTTGAACGAATGGCTATATCTTTTGAACCTGTGAAGGGATTACACTAGATTTGACATTGATTGTGCAGAATCATGTCCTAAACAACATATTTCAATAGCAGAAACCAGCTTGATGAAAATCAAAAGTTATTGCCACTCCTAATCAAAAACGCTCCAACTCGGTGAGATAAGCATTTTTTGACCCTATGGCTATATCTTTTAAACTTGTAGCTGGATTACACTGAATTTGAAATATATTATGCAGAATCATGTCCTAAACAACATATTTCAACAGCAGAAACCAGCTTGATGAAATTCAAAAGTTATTGCCACTCCTAATCAAAAACGCTCCAACTCGGTGAGATAAGCACTTTTTGAACGAATGGCTATATCTTTTGAACCTGTGAAGGGATTAAACTAGATTTGACATATATTGTGCAGAATCATGTCCTAAACAACATATTTCAACAGCAGAAACCAGCTTGATGAAATTCAAAAGTTATTGCCACTCCTAATCAAAAACGCTCCAACTCGGTGAGATAAGCACTTTTTGACTCTAGGGCTATATCTTTTAAACTTGTAGCTGGATTACACTGAATTTGACATATATTGTGCAGAATCATGTCCTAAAATACATATTTCAACAGCAGAAACCAGCTTGATGAAATTCAAAAGTTATTGCCACTCCTAATCAAAAACGCTCCAACTCGGTGAGATAAGCACTTTTTGACTCTAGGGCTATATCTTTTAAACTTGTCGCTGGATTACACTGAATTTGACATATATTGTGCAGAATCATGTCCTAAACAACATATTTCAACAGCAGAAACCAGCTTGATGAAATTCATGAGTTATTGCCACTCCTAATCAAAAACGCTCCAACTCGGTGATATAAGCACTTCTTGACCCTAGGGCTATATCTTTTAAACATGTAGCTGGATTACACTGAATTTGACATATATTGTGCAAAATCATGTCCTAAACAACATATTTCAACAGCAGAAACCAGCTTGATGAAATTCAAAAGTTATTGCCACTCCTGATCAAAAACGCTCAAACTCGGTGAGATAAGCACTTTTTGAACGAATGGCTATATCTTTTGAACCTGTGAAGGGATTACACTAGATTTGACATATATTGTGCAGAATCATGTCCTAAACAACATAATTCAACAGCAGAAACCAGCTTGATGAAATTCAAAAGTTATTTCCACTCCTAATCAAAAACGCTCCAATTCGGTGAGATAAGCACTTTTTGACCCTAGGGCTATATCTTTTAAACTTGTAGCTGGATTAAACTGAATTTGACATATATTGTGCAGAATCATGTCCTAAACAACATATTTCAAAAGCAGAAACCAGCTTGATGAAATTCATGAGTTATTGCCACTCCTATTCAAAAACGCTCCAACTCGGTGAGATAAGCACTATTTGACCATAGGGCTATATCTTTTAAACTTGTAGCTGGATTGCACTGAATTTGACATATATTGTGCAGAATCATGTCCTAAACAACATATTTCAATAGCAGAAACCAGCTTGATGAAATTCAAAAGTTATTGCCACTCCGAATCAAAAACGCTCCAACTCGGTGAGATAAGCACTTTTTGAACGAATGGCTATATTTTTTGAACCTGTGAAGGGATTACACTAGATTTGACATATATTGTGCAGAATCATGTCCTAAACAACATATTTCAACAGCAGAAACCAGCTTGATGAAAGTCAAAAGTTATTGCCACTCCTAATCAAAAACGCTCCAACTCGGTGAGATAATGACTTTTTGAACCTAGGGCTATATCTTTTGAACCTTTGAAGGGATAACACTAGATTCGACATATATTGAGCAGAATCATGTCCTGAACAACATATTTCAACAGCATATACCAGCTTGATGAAATTCAAAAGTTATTGCCACTCCTAATCAAAAACGCTCCAACTCGGTGAGATAAGCATTTTTTGACCCTATGGCTATATCTTTTAAACTTGTAGCTGGATTACACTGAATTTGACATATATTATGCAGAATCATGTCCTAAACAACATATTTCAATAGCAGAAACCAGCTTGATGAAATTCAAAAGTTATTGCCACTCCTAATCAAAAACGCTCCAACTCGGTGAGATAAGCATTTTTTGACCCTATGGCTATATCTTTTAAACTTGTAGCTGGATTACACTGAATTTGACATATATTATAGAGAATCATGCCCTAAACAACATATTTCAATAGCAGAAACCAGCTTGATGAAATTCAAAAGTTATTGCCACTCCTAATCAAAAACACTCCAACTCGGTGAGATAAGCACTTTTTGAATGAATGGCTATATCTTTTGAACCTGTGAAGCGATTACACTAGATTTGACATATATTGTGCAGAATCATGTCCTAAAAAACATAATTCAACAGCAGAAACCAGCTTGATGAAATTCAAAAGTTATTTCCACTCCTAATCAAAAACGCTCCAACTCGGTGAGATAAGCAATTTTTGACCCTAGGGCTATATCTTTTAAACTTGTAGCTGGATTACACTGAATTTGACATATATTGTGCAGAATCATGTCCTAAACAACATATTTCAACAGCAGAAACCAGCTTGATGAAATTCATGAGTTATTTCCACTCCTAATCAAAAACGCTCCAACTCGGTGAGATAAGCGTTTTTTGACCCTATGGCTATATCTTTTAAACTTGTAACTGGATTACACTGAATTTGACATATATTGTGCAGAATCATGTCCTAAACAACATATTTCAAAAGCAGAAACCAGCTTGATGAAATTCAAAAGTTATTGCCACTCCTAATCAAAAACGCTCCAACTCGGTGAGATAAGCACTTTTTGACCCTAGGGCTATATCTTTTAAACTTGTCGCTGGATTACACTGAATTAGACATATATTGTGCAGAATAATGTCCTAAACAACATATTTCAATAGCAGAAACCAGCTTGATGAAATTCAAAAGTTATTGTCACTCCGAATCAAAAACGCTCCAACTCGGTGAGATAAGCACTTTTTGAACGAATGGCTATATCTTTTGAACCTGTGAAGGGATTACACTAGATTTGACATATATTGTGCAGAATCATGTCCTAAACAACATATTTCAAAAACAGGAACCAGCTTGATGAAATTCAAAAGTTATTGCCACTCCTAATCAAAAACGCTCCAACTCGGTGAGATAAGCATTTTTTGACCCTATGGCTATATCTTTTAAACTTGTAGCTGGATTACACTGAAATTGACATATATTATGCAGAATCATGTCCTAAACAACATATTTCAACAGCAGAAACCAGCTTGATGAAATTCAAAAGTTATTGCCACTCCTAATCAAAAACGCTCCAACTCGGTGAGATAAGCGTTTTTTGACCCTATGGCTATATCTTTTAAACTTGTAGCTGGATTACACTGAATTTGACATATATTGTGCAGAATCATGTCCTAAACAACATATTTCAAAAGCAGAAACCAGCTTGATGAAATTCATGAGTTATTGCCACTCCTAATCAAAAACGCTCCAACTCGGTGAGATAAGCACTTTTTGAACGAATGGCTATATCTTTTGAACCTGTGAAGGGATTACACTAGATTTGACATATATTGTGCAGAATCATGTCCTAAACAACACATTTCAACAGCAGAAACCAGCTTGATGAAATTCAAAAGTTATTGCCACTCCTAATCAAAAACGCTCCAACTCGGTGAGATAAGCACTTTTTGACTCTAGGGCTATATCTTTTAAACTTGTAGCTGGATTGCACTGAATTTGACATATATTGTGCAGAATAATGTCCTAAACAACATATTTAAACAGCAGAAACCAGCTTGATGAAATTCAAAAGTTATTGCCACTCCTAATCAAAAACGCTCCAACTCGGTGAGATAAGCACTTTTTGACTCTAGGGCTATATCTTTTAAACTTGTAGCTGGATCACACTGAATTTGACATATATTGTGCAGAATAATGTCCTAAACAACATATTTCAACAGCAGAAACCAGCTTGATGAAATTCATGAGTTATTTCCACTCCTAATCAAAAACGCTCCAACTCGGTGAGATAAGCACTTTTTGACCCTAGGGCTATATCTTTTAAACATGTAGCTGGATTGCACTGAATTTGACATATATTGTGCAGAATAATGTCCTAAACAACATATTTAAACAGCAGAAACCAGCTTGATGAAATTCAAAAGTTATTTCCTCTCCTAATCAAAAACGCTCCAACTCGGTGAGATAAGCACTTTTTGACCCTAGGGCTATATCTTTTAAACAGGTAGCTGGATTACACTGAATTTGACATATATTGTGCAAAATCATGTCCTAAACAACATATTTCAACAGCAGAAACCAGCTTGATGAAATTCAAAAGTTATTGCCACTCCTAATCAAAAACGCTCCAACTCGGTGAGATAAGCACTTTTTGAACGAATGGCTATATCTTTTGAACATGTAGCTGGATTACACTGAATTTGACATATATTGTGCAAAATCATGTCCTAAACAACATATTTCAACAGCAGAAACCAGCTTGATGAAATTCAAAAGTTATTGCCACTCCTAATCAAAAACGCTCCAACTCGGTGAGATAAGCACTTTTTGAACGAATGGCTATATCTTTTGAACCTGTGAAGGGATTACACTAGATTTGACATATATTGTGCAGAATCATGTCCTAAACAACATATTTCAGCAGCAGAAACCAGCTTGATGAAATTCAAAAGTTATTGCCACTCCTAATCAAAAACGCTCCAACTCGGTGAGATAAGCACTTTTTGACTCTAGGGCTATATCTTTTAAACTTGTAGCTGGATTACACTGAATTTGATATATATTGTGCAGAATCATGTTCTAAACAACATATTTCAACAGCAGAAACCAGCTTGATGAAATTCATGAGTTATTTCCACTCCTAATCAAAAACGCTCCAACTCGGTGAGATAAGCGTTTTTTGACCCTATGACTATATCTTTTAAACTTGTAGCTGGATTACACTGAATTTGACATATATTGTGCAGAATCATGTCCTAAACAACATATTTCAAAAGCAGGAACCAGCTTGATGAAATTCATGAGTTATTGGCACTCCTATTCAAAAACGCTCCAACTCGGTGAGATAAGCACTATTTGACCATAGGGCTATATCTTTTAAACTTGTAGCTGGATTGCACTGAATTTGACATATATTGTGCAGAGTAATGTCCTAAACAACATATTTAAACAGCAGAAACCAGCTTGATGAAATTCAAAAGTTATTTCCACTCCTAATCAAAAACGCTCCAACTCGGTGAGATAAGCACTTTTTGAACGAATGGCTATATCTTTTGAACATGTAGCTGGATTACACTGAATTTGACATATATTGTGCAAAATCATGTCTTAAACAACATATTTCAACAGCAGAAACCAGCTTGATGAAATTCAAAAGTTATTGCCACTCCTAATCAAAAACGCTCCAACTCGGTGAGATAAGCACTTTTTGAACGAATGGCTATATCTTTTGAACCTGTGAAGGGATTACACTAGATTTGACATATATTGTGCAGAATCATGTCCTAAACAACATATTTCAACAGCAGAAACCAGCTTGATGAAATTCAAAAGTTATTGCCACTCCTAATCAAAAACGCTCCAACTCGGTGAGATAATGACTTTTTGAACCTAGGGCTATATCTTTTGAACCTTTGAAGGGATAACACTAGATTCGACATATATTGAGCAGAATCATGTCCTAAACAACATATTTCAACAGCAGAAACCAGCTTGATGAAATTCAAAAGTTATTGCCACTCCTAATCAAAAACGCTCCAATTCGGTGAGATAAGCATTTTTTGACCCTATGGCTATATCTTTTAAACTTGTAGCTGGATTA
Source organism: Fistularia commersonii (assembly GCF_037954325.1). Classification (NCBI taxonomy): domain Eukaryota; kingdom Metazoa; phylum Chordata; class Actinopteri; order Syngnathiformes; family Fistulariidae; genus Fistularia; species Fistularia commersonii. Next base: position 1,726,536 of record NW_028233997.1, read on the forward strand.
CACTGAATTTGACATATATTATGCAGAATCATGTCCTAAACAACATATTTCAATAGCAGAAACCAGCTTGATGAAATTCAAAAGTTATTGCCACTCCTAATCAAAAACGCTCCAACTCGGTGAGATAAGCACTTTTTGACCCTATGGCTATATCTTTTAAACTTGTAGCTGGATTACACTGAATTTGACATATATTATAGAGAATCATGTCCTAAACAACATATTTCAATAGCAGAAACCAGCTTGATGAAATTCAAAAGTTATTGCCACTCCTAATCAAAAACACTCCAACTCGGTGAGATAAGCACTTTTTGAATGAATGGCTATATCTTTTGAACCTGTGAAGCGATTACACTAGATTTGACATATATTGTGCAGAATCATGTCCTAAACAACATATTTCAACAGCAGAAACCAGCTTGATGAAATTCAAAAGTTATTGCCACTCCTAATCAAAAACGCTCCAACTCGGTGAGATAAGCACTTTTTGACTCTAGGGCTATATCTTTTAAACTTGTAGCTGGATTACACTGAATTTGACTTATATTGTGCAGAATCATGTCCTAAACAACATATTTCAACAGCAGAAACCAGCTTGATGAAATTCATGAGTTATTTCCACTCCTAATCAAAAACGCTCCAACTCGGTGAGATAAGCGTTTTTTGACCCTATGCCCTATCTTTTAAATTTGTAGCTGGATTACACTGAATTTGACATATATTGTGCAGAATCATATCCTAAACAACATATTTCAAAAGCAGAAACCAGCTTGATGAAATTCAAAAGTTATTGCCACTCCGAATCAAAAACGCTCCAACTCGGTGAGATAAGCACTTTTTGAACAAATGGCTATATCTTTTGAACCTGTGAAGGGATTACACTAGATTTGACATATATTGTGCAGAATAATGTCCTAAACAACATATTTCAACAGCAGAAACCAGCTTGATGAAATTCAAAAGTTATTGCCACTCCAAATCAAAAACGCTCAAACTCGGTGAGATAATGACTTTTTGAACCTAGGGCTATATCTTTTGAACCTTTGAAGGGATAACACTAGATTCGACATATATTGAGCAGAATCATGTCCTAAACAACATATTTCAACAGCAGAAACCAGCTTGATGAAATCAAAAGTTATTGCCACTCCTAATCAAAAACGCTCCAACTCGGTGAGATAATGACTTTTTGAACCTAGGGCTATATCTTTTGAACCTTTGAAGGGATAACACTAGATTCGACATATATTGAGCAGAATCATGTCCTGAACAACATATTTCAACAGCAGATACCAGCTTGATGAAATTCAAAAGTTATTGCCACTCCTAATCAAAAACGCTCCAACTCGGTGAGATAAGCACTTTTTGACTCTAGGGCTATATCTTTTAAACTTGTCGCTGGATTACACTGAATTTGACATATATTGTGCAGAATCATGTCCTAAACAACATATTTCAACAGCAGAAACCAGCTTGATGAAATTCATGAGTTATTGCCACTCCTAATCAAAAACGCTCCAACTCGGTGATATAAGCACTTCTTGACCCTAGGGCTATATCTTTTAAACATGTAGCTGGATTACACTGAATTTGACATATATTGTGCAAAATCATGTCCTAAACAACATATTTCAACAGCAGAAACCAGCTTGATGAAATTCAAAAGTTATTGCCACTCCTGATCAAAAACGCTCAAACTCGGTGAGATAAGCACTTTTTGAACGAATGGCTATATCTTTTGAACCTGTGAAGGGATTACACTAGATTTGACATATATTGTGCAGAATCATGTCCTAAACAACATAATTCAACAGCAGAAACCAGCTTGATGAAATTCAAAAGTTATTTCCACTCCTAATCAAAAACGCTCCAATTCGGTGAGATAAGCACTTTTTGACCCTAGGGCTATATCTTTTAAACTTGTAGCTGGATTAAACTGAATTTGACATATATTGTGCAGAATCATGTCCTAAACAACATATTTCAAAAGCAGAAACCAGCTTGATGAAATTCATGAGTTATTGCCACTCCTATTCAAAAACGCTCCAACTCGGTGAGATAAGCACTATTTGACCATAGGGCTATATCTTTTAAACTTGTAGCTGGATTGCACTGAATTTGACATATATTGTGCAGAATCATGTCCTAAACAACATATTTCAATAGCAGAAACCAGCTTGATGAAATTCAAAAGTTATTGCCACTCCGAATCAAAAACGCTCCAACTCGGTGAGATAAGCACTTTTTGAACGAATGGCTATATTTTTTGAACCTGTGAAGGGATTACACTAGATTTGACATATATTGTGCAGAATCATGTCCTAAACAACATATTTCAACAGCAGAAACCAGCTTGATGAAAGTCAAAAGTTATTGCCACTCCTAATCAAAAACGCTCCAACTCGGTGAGATAATGACTTTTTGAACCTAGGGCTATATCTTTTGAACCTTTGAAGGGATAACACTAGATTCGACATATATTGAGCAGAATCATGTCCTGAACAACATATTTCAACAGCATATACCAGCTTGATGAAATTCAAAAGTTATTGCCACTCCTAATCAAAAACGCTCCAACTCGGTGAGATAAGCATTTTTTGACCCTATGGCTATATCTTTTAAACTTGTAGCTGGATTACACTGAATTTGACATATATTATGCAGAATCATGTCCTAAACAACATATTTCAATAGCAGAAACCAGCTTGATGAAATTCAAAAGTTATTGCCACTCCTAATCAAAAACGCTCCAACTCGGTGAGATAAGCATTTTTTGACCCTATGGCTATATCTTTTAAACTTGTAGCTGGATTACACTGAATTTGACATATATTATAGAGAATCATGCCCTAAACAACATATTTCAATAGCAGAAACCAGCTTGATGAAATTCAAAAGTTATTGCCACTCCTAATCAAAAACACTCCAACTCGGTGAGATAAGCACTTTTTGAATGAATGGCTATATCTTTTGAACCTGTGAAGCGATTACACTAGATTTGACATATATTGTGCAGAATCATGTCCTAAAAAACATAATTCAACAGCAGAAACCAGCTTGATGAAATTCAAAAGTTATTTCCACTCCTAATCAAAAACGCTCCAACTCGGTGAGATAAGCAATTTTTGACCCTAGGGCTATATCTTTTAAACTTGTAGCTGGATTACACTGAATTTGACATATATTGTGCAGAATCATGTCCTAAACAACATATTTCAACAGCAGAAACCAGCTTGATGAAATTCATGAGTTATTTCCACTCCTAATCAAAAACGCTCCAACTCGGTGAGATAAGCGTTTTTTGACCCTATGGCTATATCTTTTAAACTTGTAACTGGATTACACTGAATTTGACATATATTGTGCAGAATCATGTCCTAAACAACATATTTCAAAAGCAGAAACCAGCTTGATGAAATTCAAAAGTTATTGCCACTCCTAATCAAAAACGCTCCAACTCGGTGAGATAAGCACTTTTTGACCCTAGGGCTATATCTTTTAAACTTGTCGCTGGATTACACTGAATTAGACATATATTGTGCAGAATAATGTCCTAAACAACATATTTCAATAGCAGAAACCAGCTTGATGAAATTCAAAAGTTATTGTCACTCCGAATCAAAAACGCTCCAACTCGGTGAGATAAGCACTTTTTGAACGAATGGCTATATCTTTTGAACCTGTGAAGGGATTACACTAGATTTGACATATATTGTGCAGAATCATGTCCTAAACAACATATTTCAAAAACAGGAACCAGCTTGATGAAATTCAAAAGTTATTGCCACTCCTAATCAAAAACGCTCCAACTCGGTGAGATAAGCATTTTTTGACCCTATGGCTATATCTTTTAAACTTGTAGCTGGATTACACTGAAATTGACATATATTATGCAGAATCATGTCCTAAACAACATATTTCAACAGCAGAAACCAGCTTGATGAAATTCAAAAGTTATTGCCACTCCTAATCAAAAACGCTCCAACTCGGTGAGATAAGCGTTTTTTGACCCTATGGCTATATCTTTTAAACTTGTAGCTGGATTACACTGAATTTGACATATATTGTGCAGAATCATGTCCTAAACAACATATTTCAAAAGCAGAAACCAGCTTGATGAAATTCATGAGTTATTGCCACTCCTAATCAAAAACGCTCCAACTCGGTGAGATAAGCACTTTTTGAACGAATGGCTATATCTTTTGAACCTGTGAAGGGATTACACTAGATTTGACATATATTGTGCAGAATCATGTCCTAAACAACACATTTCAACAGCAGAAACCAGCTTGATGAAATTCAAAAGTTATTGCCACTCCTAATCAAAAACGCTCCAACTCGGTGAGATAAGCACTTTTTGACTCTAGGGCTATATCTTTTAAACTTGTAGCTGGATTGCACTGAATTTGACATATATTGTGCAGAATAATGTCCTAAACAACATATTTAAACAGCAGAAACCAGCTTGATGAAATTCAAAAGTTATTGCCACTCCTAATCAAAAACGCTCCAACTCGGTGAGATAAGCACTTTTTGACTCTAGGGCTATATCTTTTAAACTTGTAGCTGGATCACACTGAATTTGACATATATTGTGCAGAATAATGTCCTAAACAACATATTTCAACAGCAGAAACCAGCTTGATGAAATTCATGAGTTATTTCCACTCCTAATCAAAAACGCTCCAACTCGGTGAGATAAGCACTTTTTGACCCTAGGGCTATATCTTTTAAACATGTAGCTGGATTGCACTGAATTTGACATATATTGTGCAGAATAATGTCCTAAACAACATATTTAAACAGCAGAAACCAGCTTGATGAAATTCAAAAGTTATTTCCTCTCCTAATCAAAAACGCTCCAACTCGGTGAGATAAGCACTTTTTGACCCTAGGGCTATATCTTTTAAACAGGTAGCTGGATTACACTGAATTTGACATATATTGTGCAAAATCATGTCCTAAACAACATATTTCAACAGCAGAAACCAGCTTGATGAAATTCAAAAGTTATTGCCACTCCTAATCAAAAACGCTCCAACTCGGTGAGATAAGCACTTTTTGAACGAATGGCTATATCTTTTGAACATGTAGCTGGATTACACTGAATTTGACATATATTGTGCAAAATCATGTCCTAAACAACATATTTCAACAGCAGAAACCAGCTTGATGAAATTCAAAAGTTATTGCCACTCCTAATCAAAAACGCTCCAACTCGGTGAGATAAGCACTTTTTGAACGAATGGCTATATCTTTTGAACCTGTGAAGGGATTACACTAGATTTGACATATATTGTGCAGAATCATGTCCTAAACAACATATTTCAGCAGCAGAAACCAGCTTGATGAAATTCAAAAGTTATTGCCACTCCTAATCAAAAACGCTCCAACTCGGTGAGATAAGCACTTTTTGACTCTAGGGCTATATCTTTTAAACTTGTAGCTGGATTACACTGAATTTGATATATATTGTGCAGAATCATGTTCTAAACAACATATTTCAACAGCAGAAACCAGCTTGATGAAATTCATGAGTTATTTCCACTCCTAATCAAAAACGCTCCAACTCGGTGAGATAAGCGTTTTTTGACCCTATGACTATATCTTTTAAACTTGTAGCTGGATTACACTGAATTTGACATATATTGTGCAGAATCATGTCCTAAACAACATATTTCAAAAGCAGGAACCAGCTTGATGAAATTCATGAGTTATTGGCACTCCTATTCAAAAACGCTCCAACTCGGTGAGATAAGCACTATTTGACCATAGGGCTATATCTTTTAAACTTGTAGCTGGATTGCACTGAATTTGACATATATTGTGCAGAATAATGTCCTAAACAACATATTTAAACAGCAGAAACCAGCTTGATGAAATTCAAAAGTTATTTCCACTCCTAATCAAAAACGCTCCAACTCGGTGAGATAAGCACTTTTTGAACGAATGGCTATATCTTTTGAACATGTAGCTGGATTACACTGAATTTGACATATATTGTGCAAAATCATGTCTTAAACAACATATTTCAACAGCAGAAACCAGCTTGATGAAATTCAAAAGTTATTGCCACTCCTAATCAAAAACGCTCCAACTCGGTGAGATAAGCACTTTTTGAACGAATGGCTATATCTTTTGAACCTGTGAAGGGATTACACTAGATTTGACATATATTGTGCAGAATCATGTCCTAAACAACATATTTCAACAGCAGAAACCAGCTTGATGAAATTCAAAAGTTATTGCCACTCCTAATCAAAAACGCTCCAACTCGGTGAGATAATGACTTTTTGAACCTAGGGCTATATCTTTTGAACCTTTGAAGGGATAACACTAGATTCGACATATATTGAGCAGAATCATGTCCTAAACAACATATTTCAACAGCAGAAACCAGCTTGATGAAATTCAAAAGTTATTGCCACTCCTAATCAAAAACGCTCCAATTCGGTGAGATAAGCATTTTTTGACCCTATGGCTATATCTTTTAAACTTGTAGCTGGATTACACTGAATTTGACATATATTATGCAGAATCATGTCCTAAACAACATATTTCAATAGCAGAAACCAGCTTGATGAAATTCAAAAGTTATTGCCACTCCTAATCAAAAACGCTCCAACTCGGTGAGATAAGCACTTTTTGACCCTATGGCTATATCTTTTAAACTTGTAGCTGGATTACACTGAATTTGACATATATTATAGAGAATCATGTCCTAAACAACATATTTCAATAGCAGAAACCAGCTTGATGAAATTCAAAAGTTATTGCCACTCCTAATCAAAAACACTCCAACTCGGTGAGATAAGCACTTTTTGAATGAATGGCTATATCTTTTGAACCTGTGAAGCGATTACACTAGATTTGACATATATTGTGCAGAATCATGTCCTAAACAACATATTTCAACAGCAGAAACCAGCTTGATGAAATTCAAAAGTTATTGCCACTCCTAATCAAAAACGCTCCAACTCGGTGAGATAAGCACTTTTTGACTCTAGGGCTATATCTTTTAAACTTGTAGCTGGATTACACTGAATTTGACTTATATTGTGCAGAATCATGTCCTAAACAACATATTTCAACAGCAGAAACCAGCTTGATGAAATTCATGAGTTATTTCCACTCCTAATCAAAAACGCTCCAACTCGGTGAGATAAGCGTTTTTTGACCCTATGCCCTATCTTTTAAATTTGTAGCTGGATTACACTGAATTTGACATATATTGTGCAGAATCATATCCTAAACAACATATTTCAAAAGCAGAAACCAGCTTGATGAAATTCAAAAGTTATTGCCACTCCGAATCAAAAACGCTCCAACTCGGTGAGATAAGCACTTTTTGAACAAATGGCTATATCTTTTGAACCTGTGAAGGGATTACACTAGATTTGACATATATTGTGCAGAATAATGTCCTAAACAACATATTTCAACAGCAGAAACCAGCTTGATGAAATTCAAAAGTTATTGCCACTCCAAATCAAAAACGCTCAAACTCGGTGAGATAATGACTTTTTGAACCTAGGGCTATATCTTTTGAACCTTTGAAGGGATAACACTAGATTCGACATATATTGAGCAGAATCATGTCCTAAACAACATATTTCAACAGCAGAAACCAGCTTGATGAAATCAAAAGTTATTGCCACTCCTAATCAAAAACGCTCCAACTCGGTGAGATAATGACTTTTTGAACCTAGGGCTATATCTTTTGAACCTTTGAAGGGATAACACTAGATTCGACATATATTGAGCAGAATCATGTCCTGAACAACATATTTCAACAGCAGATACCAGCTTGATGAAATTCAAAAGTTATTGCCACTCCTAATCAAAAACGCTCCAACTCGGTGAGATAAGCACTTTTTGACTCTAGGGCTATATCTTTTAAACTTGTCGCTGGATTACACTGAATTTGACATATATTGTGCAGAATCATGTCCTAAACAACATATTTCAACAGCAGAAACCAGCTTGATGAAATTCATGAGTTATTGCCACTCCTAATCAAAAACGCTCCAACTCGGTGATATAAGCACTTCTTGACCCTAGGGCTATATCTTTTAAACATGTAGCTGGATTACACTGAATTTGACATATATTGTGCAAAATCATGTCCTAAACAACATATTTCAACAGCAGAAACCAGCTTGATGAAATTCAAAAGTTATTGCCACTCCTGATCAAAAACGCTCAAACTCGGTGAGATAAGCACTTTTTGAACGAATGGCTATATCTTTTGAACCTGTGAAGGGATTACACTAGATTTGACATATATTGTGCAGAATCATGTCCTAAACAACATAATTCAACAGCAGAAACCAGCTTGATGAAATTCAAAAGTTATTTCCACTCCTAATCAAAAACGCTCCAATTCGGTGAGATAAGCACTTTTTGACCCTAGGGCTATATCTTTTAAACTTGTAGCTGGATTAAACTGAATTTGACATATATTGTGCAGAATCATGTCCTAAACAACATATTTCAAAAGCAGAAACCAGCTTGATGAAATTCATGAGTTATTGCCACTCCTATTCAAAAACGCTCCAACTCGGTGAGATAAGCACTATTTGACCATAGGGCTATATCTTTTAAACTTGTAGCTGGATTGCACTGAATTTGACATATATTGTGCAGAATCATGTCCTAAACAACATATTTCAATAGCAGAAACCAGCTTGATGAAATTCAAAAGTTATTGCCACTCCGAATCAAAAACGCTCCAACTCGGTGAGATAAGCACTTTTTGAACGAATGGCTATATTTTTTGAACCTGTGAAGGGATTACACTAGATTTGACATATATTGTGCAGAATCATGTCCTAAACAACATATTTCAACAGCAGAAACCAGCTTGATGAAAGTCAAAAGTTATTGCCACTCCTAATCAAAAACGCTCCAACTCGGTGAGATAATGACTTTTTGAACCTAGGGCTATATCTTTTGAACCTTTGAAGGGATAACACTAGATTCGACATATATTGAGCAGAATCATGTCCTGAACAACATATTTCAACAGCATATACCAGCTTGATGAAATTCAAAAGTTATTGCCACTCCTAATCAAAAACGCTCCAACTCGGTGAGATAAGCATTTTTTGACCCTATGGCTATATCTTTTAAACTTGTAGCTGGATTACACTGAATTTGACATATATTATGCAGAATCATGTCCTAAACAACATATTTCAATAGCAGAAACCAGCTTGATGAAATTCAAAAGTTATTGCCACTCCTAATCAAAAACGCTCCAACTCGGTGAGATAAGCATTTTTTGACCCTATGGCTATATCTTTTAAACTTGTAGCTGGATTACACTGAATTTGACATATATTATAGAGAATCATGCCCTAAACAACATATTTCAATAGCAGAAACCAGCTTGATGAAATTCAAAAGTTATTGCCACTCCTAATCAAAAACACTCCAACTCGGTGAGATAAGCACTTTTTGAATGAATGGCTATATCTTTTGAACCTGTGAAGCGATTACACTAGATTTGACATATATTGTGCAGAATCATGTCCTAAAAAACATAATTCAACAGCAGAAACCAGCTTGATGAAATTCAAAAGTTATTTCCACTCCTAATCAAAAACGCTCCAACTCGGTGAGATAAGCAATTTTTGACCCTAGGGCTATATCTTTTAAACTTGTAGCTGGATTACACTGAATTTGACATATATTGTGCAGAATCATGTCCTAAACAACATATTTCAACAGCAGAAACCAGCTTGATGAAATTCATGAGTTATTTCCACTCCTAATCAAAAACGCTCCAACTCGGTGAGATAAGCGTTTTTTGACCCTATGGCTATATCTTTTAAACTTGTAACTGGATTACACTGAATTTGACATATATTGTGCAGAATCATGTCCTAAACAACATATTTCAAAAGCAGAAACCAGCTTGATGAAATTCAAAAGTTATTGCCACTCCTAATCAAAAACGCTCCAACTCGGTGAGATAAGCACTTTTTGACCCTAGGGCTATATCTTTTAAACTTGTCGCTGGATTACACTGAATTAGACATATATTGTGCAGAATAATGTCCTAAACAACATATTTCAATAGCAGAAACCAGCTTGATGAAATTCAAAAGTTATTGTCACTCCGAATCAAAAACGCTCCAACTCGGTGAGATAAGCACTTTTTGAACGAATGGCTATATCTTTTGAACCTGTGAAGGGATTACACTAGATTTGACATATATTGTGCAGAATCATGTCCTAAACAACATATTTCAAAAACAGGAACCAGCTTGATGAAATTCAAAAGTTATTGCCACTCCTAATCAAAAACGCTCCAACTCGGTGAGATAAGCATTTTTTGACCCTATGGCTATATCTTTTAAACTTGTAGCTGGATTACACTGAAATTGACATATATTATGCAGAATCATGTCCTAAACAACATATTTCAACAGCAGAAACCAGCTTGATGAAATTCAAAAGTTATTGCCACTCCTAATCAAAAACGCTCCAACTCGGTGAGATAAGCGTTTTTTGACCCTATGGCTATATCTTTTAAACTTGTAGCTGGATTACACTGAATTTGACATATATTGTGCAGAATCATGTCCTAAACAACATATTTCAAAAGCAGAAACCAGCTTGATGAAATTCATGAGTTATTGCCACTCCTAATCAAAAACGCTCCAACTCGGTGAGATAAGCACTTTTTGAACGAATGGCTATATCTTTTGAACCTGTGAAGGGATTACACTAGATTTGACATATATTGTGCAGAATCATGTCCTAAACAACACATTTCAACAGCAGAAACCAGCTTGATGAAATTCAAAAGTTATTGCCACTCCTAATCAAAAACGCTCCAACTCGGTGAGATAAGCACTTTTTGACTCTAGGGCTATATCTTTTAAACTTGTAGCTGGATTGCACTGAATTTGACATATATTGTGCAGAATAATGTCCTAAACAACATATTTAAACAGCAGAAACCAGCTTGATGAAATTCAAAAGTTATTGCCACTCCTAATCAAAAACGCTCCAACTCGGTGAGATAAGCACTTTTTGACTCTAGGGCTATATCTTTTAAACTTGTAGCTGGATCACACTGAATTTGACATATATTGTGCAGAATAATGTCCTAAACAACATATTTCAATAGCAGAAACCAGCTTGATGAAATTCAAAAGTTATTGTCACTCCGAATCAAAAACGCTCCAACTCGGTGAGATAAGCACTTTTTGAACGAATGGCTATATCTTTTGAACCTGTGAAGGGATTACACTAGATTTGACATATATTGTGCAGAATCATGTCCTAAACAACATATTTCAAAAACAGGAACCAGCTTGATGAAATTCAAAAGTTATTGCCACTCCTAATCAAAAACGCTCCAACTCGGTGAGATAAGCATTTTTTGACCCTATGGCTATATCTTTTAAACTTGTAGCTGGATTACACTGAAATTGACATATATTATGCAGAATCATGTCCTAAACAACATATTTCAACAGCAGAAACCAGCTTGATGAAATTCAAAAGTTATTGCCACTCCTAATCAAAAACGCTCCAACTCGGTGAGATAAGCGTTTTTTGACCCTATGGCTATATCTTTTAAACTTGTAGCTGGATTACACTGAATTTGACATATATTGTGCAGAATCATGTCCTAAACAACATATTTCAAAAGCAGAAACCAGCTTGATGAAATTCATGAGTTATTGCCACTCCTAATCAAAAACGCTCCAACTCGGTGAGATAAGCACTTTTTGAACGAATGGCTATATCTTTTGAACCTGTGAAGGGATTACACTAGATTTGACATATATTGTGCAGAATCATGTCCTAAACAACACATTTCAACAGCAGAAACCAGCTTGATGAAATTCAAAAGTTATTGCCACTCCTAATCAAAAACGCTCCAACTCGGTGAGATAAGCACTTTTTGACTCTAGGGCTATATCTTTTAAACTTGTAGCTGGATTGCACTGAATTTGACATATATTGTGCAGAATAATGTCCTAAACAACATATTTAAACAGCAGAAACCAGCTTGATGAAATTCAAAAGTTATTGCCACTCCTAATCAAAAACGCTCCAACTCGGTGAGATAAGCACTTTTTGACTCTAGGGCTATATCTTTTAAACTTGTAGCTGGATCACACTGAATTTGACATATATTGTGCAGAATAATGTCCTAAACAACATATTTCAACAGCAGAAACCAGCTTGATGAAATTCATGAGTTATTTCCACTCCTAATCAAAAACGCTCCAACTCGGTGAGATAAGCACTTTTTGACCCTAGGGCTATATCTTTTAAACATGTAGCTGGATTGCACTGAATTTGACATATATTGTGCAGAATAATGTCCTAAACAACATATTTAAACAGCAGAAACCAGCTTGATGAAATTCAAAAGTTATTTCCTCTCCTAATCAAAAACGCTCCAACTCGGTGAGATAAG